>NC_132895.1:17592042-17893412 GCF_030463535.1 Salminus brasiliensis
TAAAAAGCATATAAAAAGCATATGCTCACCCTCCATGTATTTAGACATTCTTAACAATATATTTGTAATACACTATATGGACAAAGGTACATCTGCTTATTCATTGTTTCTTTCAAAATCAATGATATTAAAAAAATATTTTATCTTACTTATGTTGAAGTTTTGGAACATTGCTGTGAGGATTTAATTGCATTCAGTGACAAGAGTGTGAATGTGATCAGGATGTTGGATGATCACCAACCCACCTCATCCACAACTCCCCAACTCATCCCAAAAGTACTGGATGGATCACAATCCATCATTCCAGAGATCACAGTTCCACTGCTATCATCACATTTAACATCACATTTTTATATTTTATATATTACTGTACCAGAGCCGATGGTCCTTACAAAGACATACACACTACATTAGGGCGGTGACAACTAATCAATATTATCAATAATAATATTAAATATAATATTATAATAATAAAAAATGATCGCCAATAAATTCTACTGTCAATTGTTCAGCTTAATAACATTCACAATTCCCATTTGCCTTGCATGGTTAAAAAAAGGAACCAAACTGACTACATAGCCAAGTCCAGCTTAGCTGCAATCAAGGTAATATTTTTTGCAAACATGAATAAAAAGATAGAGTAGGTGTTGCTATTTATGTTTATAAAGGAAGAGTAATATTTCAGTAATTTAATTTGTTTATACTGTGAAATCATGTTATCATGTGAAAACGTTAAGACACCCTTTTTTAATAAATTTAAACATGTGGATATTTGATATTTACTTGAACAATATAGTAAGATGGAGCTCTCTCTCTCTCTCTCTCTCTCTCTCTATATATATATATATATATATATATATATATATATATATATATATATATATATTAGAGGAGCCTATTTTATTTAAATCTCAGACATTTAGGTCGAATAGTTTTCCTTTGATTGGTAAAGTGAGTGTTATTATCATGGTAAGATCCAAAGAGCTCTCTAAGGCCTTCAGAAAAAGGCTGTAAATGCAGGAGCAGGTTAGCCATAGCCACAGCTGGGCTTAGCAAGGGCTGGACCCGTGATGCTAACAAGAACAGCAGCCAGGCCCAGCGGATTTGGAGTAGGATAGCCACAGCAGCACAGCAGTCAGTTAAAGACAGGAATCACACGAAACAGTGTACACAGGCAGGACACGGGGAGAAGTGTCAGTCACTGAGAGCTGCCAGCGCTCTCTTAAACATTAAAAACATTAAACAACCACATTGACCATTTGTGACAGGCACAGATGGAATTTGGCTTCTGCATTTACCCCATCTGTGCAGTGAACACACACATACACACCAGTGGAACGTGAGCACACGTGCCTGGAGCAGTGCACAGCCATTGCTGCGGCGCCCAGGGAGCAAAGAGGGTGAAGGACCTTGCTCAAGCTCACCCGAGCCCGGGTATCAAACCCACAACCCTGTCAGCAATAGCCTGGCGCTCTAACCTCTGAGCCACCACTGCCCCAAGTTGGTTGTGCCACCTACCTACAGAGATGACAGCACGGACTGAATTAATAGTTCCAGACAGCGGACTAGAGACTGGTCAAAGTCCCTTTAACATCACCATTCTCATATTTTCCATTGTACCAGGGACGATGGTCCGCACAAAGACATACAAACAACCACTCACAAACATTGCATTAGCGCGACAAGAACTAATCAATATTTTCAATAATGTTGATAATAAAAAATGATCGCCAATGAATTCTCCTGTCAATTATTCAGCTTAATAACACTGATCTCTCTCACCCAGAGATGACTGCACTGTTGTGTTTGTCTATGTTGAGCAGCCGCTTTCTATGGGCTGTAACACTGTGCTGGTATTCCAATGTGACATCTTGTGGACAGTTCTACTGCCTGATTGACTGATTGATAAATTTATTGATTAAAGAAAATCCTTATGAGCCAGTTAGACGTCAAGTCATTTTTCCTTAATACTGTGGACATTTGGTCCCCAAAATGAGACCCACACAGCCACTCCCCCACAGTACAGTACAGTACAGTATACTCTGTAAACCACTCACCACCGTTGCTATAGGTACAGTGAAATACACTGCGTACTGTGTGGAGGGAGTGTTGGGTTAAACACTGAGTTTTAACAAAGCACTACTACCCATAATAAACTGCAGGGCACACCGTTGTGTGTGTGTGTGTGTGCATCATTTTGCCTGTCAGGAGCTAATGGAGCGCACAGTGTGTGATATAATGGAGAAGAGCTGATGCCATGGCTTCATACAGCCTACAGCCTTTGCATCTGTGTGAGTGGGTGTGTGTGTGAGAGAGAGAGAGAGAGAGAGAAAGAGAAAATGAGAGAGAGACATTAGCACTGTGTTGTGTGTACGTATGTGCTACAGGTTTAAAACACTTCCACTCTCCCTTTCTTTTTACTTGACTTGATTCCACTCCACAAAACCCTCCTTTCTCTGCATCTCTCTCTCTCGCGCTCTCTCACTCTCACTCTCACACTCATTCTTTTTCATTCTCACTTTCTTTCTCTTTCCTTCACCCTCATTGGGATACTACTCCTTTCTCTCCCCAAATCACTCCTTCCTCTGTATCTATCTCTTTCTCTCTCTCTCTCTTTCTCTCTCTCTCTCACTCACTCTCGCTCCAATTTGGGCAAGAGGAGTGGGTCGTCATGGCAACACCACACTGCAAAGCCCTTGGGGATTGTGGGATAGATCTCAGTGCTGTGTTGCTGTTGCTGCTGCCGCTGCTGCTGCTGGCCGCAGTGTGGGCCCCACGTTCTCTCTCTCTCCCTCCCTCTCTCCCTTCCTCCCTCCCTTCCTTGCTCTGTCGCTTTCTCCTCTCCCTGCTCCCTCTCTCTTTTGTTCTCCAGCTATCCCTCGTCCCCTCCCCGCTCTGTATTATTTTTTTTTGCTGCTGACTAAAGTGTGATTTAGTTGCTCAGGAAGCATCCTTCTGCCTTCAGTTTCAGCCCAGAGACGTCTTCACAAAACCTTGAATGTGCTTTTACAGATACTGTAAACGGGGTCTGCCCTGAAACACAACATTGACATATGACACCCGTCATATCTAAACTTAATTTTTTTTATAACGTGTTTGTTTTTTCACATAATTTGAAAACTAGTTGGCCATTACGCCAACGCGGATAGAAACGCGGATACAAACGCGGATAGAAACGCTCCAAAATCATCAGGCATACCTGGACATTTTCCCATTTCTTATAAATTCACCATATTCACCAGAAATATGATTTTTTATTACAGCAGCTACGCCATCACGCTATGTGCTCCATGAATCAATGATGCATGGATTCGATATAAATAATATATAGCTGAAACAAGGTGCCATGCTGAATTCTGTCATAGACCACAATGCATTTCTCAATGCTTAATTTTATTTAATAACAGGCTGTTTCAAACTGTTCTAAGAAAGTTGCATTCCTAATGTTACATTTAGAAAACAGACATTGTGTCTAAAAAGAGGCACCGAAACATTTTTTTTAGGGTAACACTACAGGAATTTACACAAATATGACTAAAATGTATGATTTATGCAGTTCTCACAAGCGTTATCCAGCCAAAGTGACATAGTTCCGTTTCTGATATGCTGAGCTTTGAGTAGCAACTATAGGTAAAAAAGCTACATAATGCTGCTGGTTATATTATGAAGATTGAGGAATGAAGGACCAAGGTCTGAGAAAAGTCAAAGAATAGAATCTGTAGATGTACGTATGAGTTCAGGTGTAGTGCAAAACGTGTTTTGGCTGCAGCTAATCACACAAACCATGCACAGGGCCCCAATCTACCTGTGTGGGGCTGTGAGGCAAAAGGTTTAAAACATGCACCGGAATACTGGAGCTACATCAACCCAACCCAATAGTTAGAACTCTCCCCCTATCACATGTAATGCTTCCAACACTGGGAGGGAGAGGACCAGCACGTGCAAACAGCCAGCGCTTCATCACCGGGCAACCCACGCGCTTGGAGAACAGCTCTGATACATCGGCTAGCAGACACTTATGCCGGCCTGCATCACACTGTAGTGATGTGGGGTAAGAGAGACATCTACCCACCAAGAGAGAGCAATGCCACTTGTGCTCACTTGGATTCGAACTAGTGATCCTCTGGGCATTGTGAACGCACTGCGTCTTCTCACACTTCTCACATCTTTCTATTGAATGCAATAAAAGTTATATGTAGAAGTTTGGGCAGCCCAGATTAAATTTTAAAATAAGTCACATCCTCTACACAGAACCTGCTGCTGCACATACTACAGCATACATACTGTTCATTTGCTTAATTTGATTTAATAACAGGCTGTTCCAAACTGTTCAAAAAAGTTACATTCCTAATGTTACACTTAGAAAATAAACAGACATTGTGTCTAATGGGGTGTCCAAACTTTTGCATAAGAAATATGAACGAGAGAATGAAAAAGAGCTATGTGCTATGTTTTCAATGTTTTTCAGTCCCCGTAAATGTCACCATAAAATTAGGCATGTGGGCCACATTACATTTGAGCTTTAAGGGACATTAGCTGATTCGATCCTCTGGACTGTCAGGAAATCACTTGTGTGTGTGTTCCTTGCCATGCATGGGTTAAAGGCAGAGGCTGAATTCTGTTGCGATGGCCATAAAGTGTTTCTAATTCTAATAAGGTCTTTCACATTGAGTCCAGCGTAGTTTAATGTTATGCTAAATTAAGGGCCTGTGGAGATGTAACAGGTTTAACAGTATTGATGCAGTTTTACAGCTATGACTCAAAGCTAGCTCTGGTAACTCAATAATGTTCTTATAATGTACTGCAGGCCTATATAAGATATGCTTAAACCATAGCTATAGTGAGTCAACAAGTAAATTACACAGCCTGCTTAGAGATCCTGGTCGCACTACTGGAAAAGGGCACTGTTAACAGTGCTGTAAATATTCTGGAGTGTGTAAAAATCCTTTTTATCTAGATTTTAACATAACACACTCCTGCTATAATTAAATATCCAGCCTTCACGCTTTGATCTGCGTATTTTGAAAATCATGGGGTTCATGTACTTTTCACAACAGGCTGGGAGTTTCAGGAGAACTTGGCAACACACTGCAAGGAGCTTCATAAAATATGCAACAACAGCAAAAATTTCAGGGTGTTTCCACAGTATGGTAATGGATTCATTCTGAAGTTGTGTGTGTGTGTGTCTTGGTGTGCGCTGGAGGGATGTGAGAGGCTGAGAGCACATTTAGTCTTCGGCCTGCTAATAAACATAACCACTGTTTCTACCCCCAGGCTGGTTCTTCATTACATGGTAAATCGGGGAGGTGAGCAGTTCTGTAAGAATAAACCGCTTCTGTGATTCTTACATAACACAGGAGCAGTGAATGGATATGTGCAGCAATAGTGTACGCCACAGCATGTGTGTGTGTGAGCTTTAATAGCAGACTTAAGAGACCATATCGCTGGATGATTAGTGTGTTCAGTGGCATCGCTGAAGAATGAACACAACTCGCATGCACACACATTCTCCCACCCACTCACACACACACACACACATACACACACATGCTGCAGATTGGTGGCTCCCCGGAGCAGGAAAGAGGATGTGATGAAAGCAGTGATTGTGTTGAGAGAGAGAATATTAGTCCAAATGGCTGGAAGACAGGCTTTGGCTCTGCTTAGAAACATAATGATGAATCAAGCACTGCTATTGATTGGCCCAAATCTGCTGCAGTTTTCTCCTGGCTCACTGCTACACACACACACACACTGCTACACACTGCTACACACTGCTACCCACAGCTCACAGTGCCACACAGTCTTAAATCCACAGCTCCTTCAGTGAATCTTTCAGTCTGTCTCACACAAAGCATAAACACACTGTACACAGCACAGCACAAATTGGACTACAGTGATAGAACACATGCTTCATGACTGTGTATATGTACAGTATATGTATGTGTTTGTAGTAGCAACAGAAATACAGGAGATGTAGGAGATGTATTAACAGATAGATAGATAGATAGATAGATAGATAGATAGATAGATATAGACCTTTAGCTACTGTAGACTGCATTGACACATATGTGCAAATACACACGCACAGCACTGTACATATACACCCTTAACACACACACAGCCATGGATATAGTCACACACATGAGTCAGAGTGTGTGAAACATCATACTAGATACTAGCCTGTGCATGCCTCTGTCAGAGTAGGGTTCAGTAAGAGCACGTGATTTTTCTCTAAAGCACACACACGCACACACACACATAAAACACAAACATGCACGTGGACGTACACACACACACACACACAGGCTCTGTAATGTGGCTGATACAGGAGGTAATGCAGCGTGTGATGTGATCTCCAAAAGTGCTGTGAGATACATACAGGGACAACCCTTCCCTTCACCCTGATGAATATTTCAGCCATGACAGCCCTGAAGAGTGTATCACAATGTCCATGTTTAAAGACTTCTGAAGGCTCTTTTCACTAATACTATAAACACACAAAGTACAAATACACAAAGACCCACTCCTTCCAACACACACTCACCAACACCCCCACAAACAAATACTTGTTTGCCAGTGTTCTATCAAATTTTCAGGACAGTGTGTGAAATATTAAATACATGGTGGAGAACACAGGAAGAACAAAACACACAAACACAACCATATTCACCACTTGTGTTGGACACAGTGGAATTGGCCTCCGCCTTTAACCCATCCATGCAGTGAACACACACATACACACACACACACACACACACACTGTATAGTGAGCACATGTGCCTGAATCAGTGGGCAGCCTTCACTGCATTGCCCCGGGGGAAAGGGTTAAGGGCCTTGCTCAAGGGCCAAGCAGTGGCAGCTTGCCAAGCCTGAGTATTGAACCCACAACCTTGTCTTGCTTTTGTTTGAGTAACTAGCTTTCTACTAGATTTTGGAGCAATCTACTAAAATGACCTTTCAATATCTGATGTACTACATCAAGTAGGTTTTCATCGGTTCAAAAGAGAAAGGAGCCTCAGCTAATGTGAGTGAGTGCGGTGTTCTCACCTGTAGAAGTAGGAGCAGCCTCTGACTGTGTTGTGGCTGAAGTACTCCTGACTCTTCTCATTGCCAAAGTCCTCCAGGGGGTCTGACCACAGGAGGTCACACATGGGCCCAAATGCTGGGGGCTCCTTAAACCGATCCAACTGTAGGCCGCGCAGAGACGCATCATAAAGACCACACACTGAACACATACAACCACACACTCTGAGCTGTATTCATGCAGCAGCCCACCATCCCAGCATGCATGGCCTGACTATTACAGTAGACCTGAGCTCCTACGGGCCGGTCGGTACCTTCTTTATGTCGTCTAAAGTGTGTATTTCTGGAGACAGGCCACCATGAACACACAAGAACTGCTGGTTCATGAGCGCAGCCAAGGGAAGGCAGTCGAACGCATCCATACACGAGTCGTACACCTGCTCCGAATACTTGATTTTACCTAGAACAGATAGAGAGAGAGAAGGTAAGAGGTGTTTTTCCCCATACAAAGCATACACTACCTGTTTTTAGTTATTATAAACTGATCTGGTTGCAGAAAAATGTGAAAATGAATCTAATATGTCTGTCGTCTGCAACAGTTTCAAAGCCTACAATGATTTAATTGTTTTGAATGATTAATAAAACTAGATGATTCTAAAATGGCTGAGAAATAATATCTGTATATTTAACAAAATTGCAATCAAATCTTCAATTTCACTATTTTTTTATTGCTAAAATACTTAAATAAAAGTATTTGGTTTCTAGGTTATTATTTTTAAATACACACTGTATAAGTGATCACTGTTGATCAATTAAATTATTTTTGATCTCATATTAAACCTATGTTGTTGTTATTTAGATGTAAACAAAGTTATGGAACTAAACAGAGTGTTTAGCTTATTTTTTTATGCTTCTGTTTATGAAGAAGTTGAACAGAACAATTAGTCAGAGTTGTTCACAGTGGTGGTAAGTAATCGGTGGTAAAGAAACCACTGAAATATAAAAACAATAGCATTGTTTTTAAATTAGTTTTGTTTCAGATTTACTGCTATATTCCCATCAACAACTACACATATTAATCAATCAAAAGAAATTATAGCACAGATTAGTCAAACTAATCAAATAATTCAACATGCTGTACTTTTTTAAGTGGCATTGTAAAATAGGTCTAAAATAGGAATAAAAAGGTATAAACATTTAAATAACTTGACATTTAAAAAATCTTCAAATTACTAGAAATTACTTGAAAAAAAAGTACTATGTAGTGTAAAATAGTAATATTTCAATAAATACAAACAATAAAAATATTAAAATGCAATAAAAACTAGAAAGGAAAAAAAATATTAAATTACTACTTACATAATAAAACACTTAATACAAGCTAAACTGAATAAATGGGTTTTAGTGTACCCCCCCCCCCCCCCCACCCCCACCCCCATAACCCTTCAAATTCAAGATGTAGGCCCACTAGAATTTGCATTATTTTCATGGGTCCTATAATAGAACCATGTGGCACTCCACACAATCCGGCCATTTTAGGAATAATACCTTAATAAGATTAGGGTTTAAGGGGTTGCAGATGTCAGGCTATAGTAGGGCTGGATGATATGGTAGATACTATATCACAATATTTAAAGATGTTTTTCACCAAACACAATATTTATCACAATGCATTTAATCACAGACAAAATACATCAGTAGCGACAGTTTCTTAAAAACTACTATTCAGATTACTCTCACATAATGAATACAATGATTTTTATTATTCAACATCTGCTGCTCTTTATCTTCTTAAACCAGTCTAATTACACTGAAGAAACCTGTTGATCAGTGTTTATTAAGCACTGCCTATATCCTCAATATGCTCAGAAAAGCATGTTGTGTATCACGATAACAAATGTATCATGATACGATAAAATATTGTCAAATTGCCCAGCTCTACGCTATAGTTCTGCAGCTTATCATACATCCATATACTCCTTTTCCCTTCTCCCTTATCTGTCTCTTTTCCTCTGGGCAGAAGTCTCCTGGACCACCCCCTCACCCCCCGGCATCACAGACACACACACACACATACAGAAACAACGGTGCCTCCTAGTCTAAAGGTCCCTCAGCTTATGGTTCGACATATGTTTTTTTTTCTCAACAAATCTCAATTCACTGCCTCTGAAGGGCATTTGTATCCATGGTGACAGGTCAGCGGAGTAGTTACAGAAATAGTTTGCCGCCAACTCTCTCGCACCTCTCTCTCTCTCCATCCTCCTTCACCTGTGTCTATATTCTATCGCTCAGCCTTCTGGGATATCTTCAATATTAGGCATTACCTCATCCGGAGTTTGTACCCCTCCCCTTTCTCATCCCCGTCTCCTCTCCCTTTTCACTCTCCTCTCTATCCTCTCATTCAGCCGTTCCTCCGTTAAAACACCTGCAATTCTCACTGATCAAACACCTCTCTTTACTCCATAGTGTTTTTAAAAGGCTGTGCTGAGAATTTAAAGACAGAGACTCCACACCTCCTAACAAACATCAGCACTGTAATGCTGACTACTGGCTTTACACTACTACAAAATTACATCCCCTAAGGACGTGTCATTGTTTTGTACAAGTCAGTAGCTCCTGTAGGAGCTCTGGGTCTGTGCCTGTTAGCAGGAGAATGTCCATGGATAGTGTTTTTGCAAAATTGCCCCAATCAAACCGTGCTTAAAAATATTTGTATATATTATATTATTGATATGTTCATTAACCATAGAAGAGGCCATGTTTATAATCAAGAAGGTAAATATTATAGAACAGTGTGAAAGGAGGTCATCGGTATAGAGCACTGTCAATAGAGAGGAAGTGTTCTGCATTGTTCTAGAACGCGAATTGTCCCCCATTCACAATGATTCTAAAACAGTGCAATCGAAAATCAGCATTGTAAATCAATGTGAATGCAAATCCTACAATACCATGAATGGGTAGAACATTCTAGAACAGCGTGAATGGATGAGCTCATTACTGAAGAAAGTAAATGGAGGACAATTTTGCTACACTGTTCTAAAATAATAGAGAACATTCTAGAACAGTGTGAATGGAGGAGAGCATTCTAGAACACTATAACTGCAGAGAGCATTCTAGAACACTATAACTGTAGAGAGCATTCTAGAACACTACAACTGCAGAGATCATTCTAGAACACTATAACTGTAGAGAGAATTCTAGAACACTACAACTGCAGAGAGAATTTTAGAACACTATAACTGCAGAGAGCATTCTAGAACAGAATGAATGGATGAGAGCATTGTAGAATACGAAGTTTGAGAAGAGCATTCTAGAACACTATAACTGTAGAGAGCATTCTAGAACACTACAACTGCAGAGAGCATTCTAGAACAGAATGAATGGATGAGAGCATTGTACAATACTATGACTGAGAAGAACATTCTAGAACACTATACCTGCAGAGGGCATTCTAGAACACTATACCTGCGGAGAGCATTCTAGAACACAATGAATGGATGAGAGCATTGTAGAATACGAAGTTTGAGAAGAGCATTCTAGAACACTATAACTGTAGAGAGAATTCTAGAACACTAAAACTGCTGAGAGCATTCTATAACAGTATAACTACAGAGAGCATTCTAGAACAGTGTGAATGGATGAGAGCATTGTTAAACAGTGTAACCGGAGGAGAACAATGTTAACAAGCACAGGTGCGGCAGACCAGCCCAGCATTAGGAGGTGTTGCTGTTTGTTAGAAAATGCTCTGGGCTTTAGAGGTCAGCTTGGTTGGCTTAGAGTCACGGAAACAGACATTGCAGGCGCAAGCGTCACGGCCCAGGACTAAAGCTCACTTTCAGAGAGCCTGTGTGACAGATAGAGGAGCAAAGGGCAGGATCAAGGGAATAATACAAGAACACATACTCACATTCTTGTTTGAAGGTGAAATATTCTGTCAAATGTCTACATTCGTGATTTCCTCTCAGTAAAAATAGCGTCTTTGGGTAGAGGATTTTCAGCGACCAAAGGTACAAAACACACTGCAGACAGAAAGACAGGCAGAAAGTAATATTCATATAGCATATAACTCATATAGCATATATGTATGTGACATACAGTACATGGCCACAACATGAATTCATGTACTCCCACACACTCAAAAATCCACATTCCACTGAAGCCTGCATGAGGACCATGTGGTGTTAACAATATCACTATTACATAACATATGCTATTACAACCACTGTCATCCTTCATAACCATAACACTCGCTGGCTGCCTACAGCCGGAAACATGAAACAGCACAGCTCCAGAACACAGCTCACAATCCACTCCCGTTAATGCTGGACCACAGCACAGCCATGATTAAAGACTCCAGCTGATTGATCAAATCACATCAAGTCGTCCGTGCGTTCAAATGGACAAAATCCCTCCAACAAGGGCATCTGGATCTGGAGCTGACTGATTATATAGTGCAGTGAATATTGTGTATATATGTGTGTGTATGTGTGTTGGGGGTGGGGGGTTAAACATCTCCTGAGGGAATGAGGGGAAAGATGGAGTAATTGGTCATGTCAGTCCAGTGTGTCAGTTCAGAAGGCCCTCTATTTCCTGATTGGTGACTCTCTGCTCTGGACTGGAGGCTGAGGTGACAGAGCTGTTCATCTTCATCCTCATCCCAAAGAGACAGCCAACAACAGGGCTAGGTACCACATCACAGGAGCAGATCCGTATCTGAAACAGGTTTATATCTGACGACCCCAAAACCTCCCCAATCAGAGATGATTAGGCACATCTGTTTGAAATCTGGGTTTCATTCATTATTATTGAGATAAGCTGTGGTTTTAACTTAGGATATGCTATAATCCTCTGTGGTTGCATGTGTTTCTTTAAAAAGCAGCAGCATTTGCTACATTTACAGGCTACATTAAAGCATTAGTCAATGGTCTCTCCCTTTTGTTATTCATTCAAAACTGTAAAATATGTATAATACATTAGAATAATAATTATTGTAGCAATGGCATCAGCACATGTACTAATCTAAATGATACACTGTTCAGCACCCCTCCATCTCCATCTATTTGTCTAAAACAACATTTTGAGTGACAGACGTTACATAACGTATTGACTAGAAAAATCTTTAGCACTTCGGCTACGTTCACACAACCTAAATCCGATTTTCTCACCAAATCCGATGTTTTTAAGGCTGTTCATACATATGTTTTTAATGTGCCCTATATCCTACATTCACCTGAACAGTTAACGTTACTAAAGGTAAGGCTTTAGGTGAAGTCTTGGTTTAATCCTCGCCAGGATTACAGGAGCTAGAAGAAGTTCTAGTGAGCTTATCACTGAGAATGCATTCAAACTTGCACGTTATTCGGCCATGGTCACCTCTTTGGTTTGTGTCCTTGGTTTCTTTAAACTTCGCATTTAAGCTTTTTATTGTTCTTTGACGCTGCAGCTGCGTCCTCCTGTGATCGCATTCTGACTTTTCTTTAGGCACATTTCTTTAGAAACACTAAGCAGTCAGGATATGTGCATTCTGGTTTAGCTCACATCACCCCATTACCTCATTATCCTGTCACTGAAAACCTACCCAATGCTGTTGTCCATTGTTCCTTCTCTTCAGCAAATGTTGAGTTGGATTGGTGTAAAGGATGCATGAATTCCAATCAGGCTGTTCAGACTGAGTCTGACATGCATCTGATTTTAATACCACATGTGAAAGTGGCCCAAATCAGAGCTGAAAATGTCAGTTTTAGTAAAGTAAAGGATGTGAACTATCTAACAGGTAGTTAGATAGTTTGGAGCTCATTACAAATAACCATCAGACAACGAATACACTCAGCTATTCTAAGAGCTGAATTCTATGTGTTTATAGATGAATAATTTCACAAAGCTAAATTCCGTAGTGGGTAGCATGACATGTCAGGGTGAAATGCTAACACCATCACGCCCCTCAGTTTGATTGAGATGCCCGCTCTGGCCTAAAGCCACAGTGCTTTCAATGAAAATGTGTGACAGTACTTGGGTAGCATGATTAGATGATGAGTCTCTCTGAAAAAGAGATTTTAGAGGTGTGCTTTGTGATAATGGCCAGGAATTAAAGGTGGCTCAAAAAAGGCAGAAAATGGAAAAAGGTCATGTTTCTTAAATCTTCACTAATGCTCCTTTACAGCAACACTTTGGCTAAAAATCACATGAGAACAGCCAAGAAACGTCACACATATGAAACAGTCATACATATAAAAATCAGAAATAGCAGCATTTTTTAAGCCTGCATTTTGTCTGTACCCTTACCTCGATACTGAAATAGCCCCGGTCCACGTAGTCTCCCAAGAAGAGGTATCGCGTTGTGGCAGGAGAGCCTCCCACCTCAAACAGCTTCATCAGGTCAAAGAACTGCCCATGGATGTCCCCGCACACTGTGGACAGAAAGAGAGAGGGAGAGAGAGAGAGAGAGAGAAAGAGCATTAACCCATAGAAGTCACAGTTATTCCCAGCAACAACAATTGCATGGTGCCATATTATGAACTATGTCCCAGGTCATTCCTACCTGTGGCCATCAAACTCTATAACTTCTCCCCCAGTGTGTGACACTATGGTTCATCTGTGTAATACTTAAATTATACTGTTATACTGTAATCAAGAAGACACAGTTAGTCCCAGCAAGAATAAGAGAGAAAGCAAGATAGTGAGCAAGTGACTCAGATCTGTTATTGTAAATCATTTGCAAATACAGTCTGTAATTACATAGTTAATTAGTGTATGATTAACTATGTAATTATGAAATTAAATAGTACAACAAAACAACAGTAAAAATTCAAAATTGGGTTTCTAATTTAATTCCCAGAGAGAGTCGCTCAAACAAACCACTCGTACACACTGTCAGTATCTGTAGAGGCGCTGAAATAAATTTTGCTACAGGCCTCTTATTGACTGCTGCATAAATAAGATGCTTAACTCCCAGAAGAGGCCCACTGAAAACTGATGGCTAGATGGGTTTCATATTCATATTAAAAACACAAGCCTCTTTATACAGATACAGATATACATGACTGCATTTAGGGCTGCGGGTGCTCTAAATTCTACTTTGTGTGTGTGGCAGTTAACGGTGACTGGACATATGTATATATACACATATGTATGTATATGTATTTATGTACATATGCATGTATGTTCTGTATATATTTGTTTACATGTCAATAGATATATATCTATATATCTATATATATTTATATATATATATATATATATATATATATATATATATATATATATATATATAGATGTCCACATGCCTGGAGGCGATCTAAATCCTATGGCCAGAATATCTATGTTATCTTGATGACCCCCCCCTCCACCCGCCCGCCCTGAGGAGGAGTGAGAGAGTGAGCGAGAGAGAGAGAGATGCAAACTCTTGTTGCCATGGTGATGTGAATTTGATGAGAATAAATAATGAAATAAATGAGGAGTTTTCATTTCTCTCGCCTGGGCTCAGCGTTGGCATGGAGATGCTGCCTAGGCGTTTGCCCCTGAGGCCCTTCAACCAGTTAGCATGTGGGTGTGGGTGTGGCCCCAGGCAGAAAGGACACACACACACACACCCATATATACTTACACACAAATGTGAAAAAGACTATATATAAGCTCAGAGCTTAACTTAATGTCTAACGTATGAGACATATACTGCACACACTCTCCATTCCACAGCATTCCACAGCATACCACTGCAACAATACTAGCAAACAAAAGTATGTAACTGACCACAAATGTGTTCAAATCTGTATGTTGTGATTGGATAACGCTGGCCAAAAAAAAATTATTGGGCCTAATGAGAAATTGCAGTGTAATTTCTGGAGTGCTGTTAGTTAGGGGTGGCCTAGGGGTGGATAGTGCTGCTGTACTCTTGGTGTGGTGTGTGGTAAGCTATCTGCAGAGGTTAGCTTTTAGCCTAGCACCTGCTTGCTTCCCTGCTTCTTTGCTTTGTACCACTTTTAAGCGCCCCTTCTACGGGTACTGGCACAGACAAAACAGCAGAAACTGGAGAGAAGAAATCTTCTAAATCGACTAGCGATTTAGCCAAGCGATTTAGACTTGTTTATGGCAATGTCAGAGAGGAGGATGCTATCTAAGCTGCATGCCAGGCTCCCACTCTTTCCACCGAAATGCACCACAGAGCGCCACAGGAGGTCATTCCTACCTGTGGCCATCAAACTCTATAACTCCTCCCTTAGTGTGTGACCCTATGGTTCATCTGTGCAATACTTAAATTATACTGTTATACTGTAATGTGAAATAATAACAGTACTATTTATTTAATATGTGTGCAATAACTCATTGTGCGATAATTTCCCATATTTATTTGTTATCACAGGTATTACCACAATGCCACTTTACTATATTCATATAAGTGATACATATGGTACATATTATTTTTTTTTCTCCCTTGGGTTTTAATTTTATTTTTTTAATAAGTTAATAACTTATAAGTGTTTATTCTTACTCGAACAGTTGCTACTGTAACAGCTGCAATTTCCCTCCTGGTATCAATAAAGTATTTCTGATTCTGAAGCACAGATATCTGCCTTATTGCATGTTTCTATGGAGCTCCCCAGTGACAAAGCTGTGGTCAAGAACACCATATTCTTCTGACATGGCTGCTGTGTTTTATTGCTTCACCACTTTTGACTAGGGCCATAAAGGCTTAGGCTAGTGGGCTGGGTGTATGTAAAAGTTGGGGGCGTAAATAAAATTTAGATTATGCCAGATTTTCTTTTCAGTAAAGACACAACAGTGTTTGAGGTTCACAGTAAGTCACTATACAATACACTGAACGAAATAAGCTTGTTGACAACATTCTATAAAGCTTGTCTAACCTAGCAACAATTGCTAAGAAATAATATGTAGGCCAGTTTAATATGGATGCTTTTCCAAAAGCAAATAGTTGCAAACATTGCATATAAAGCAATTTGCATAATATATGTGTGTGTCTGTGAGTGTGTGTGTGTGTGTGTGAGATTGTACGCATACTGACCAGACAGCTTGTGTGTGATGACCTACTGTAATTGCGTCATGATGTGTGACAAAAGCGAGGAGCACAGGACCACAGGATCACATCTCACTTCTTCTGTTTTCACTGTCCTCTCTCTCTCTCTCTCTCTCTCTCTCTCTCTCTCTCTCTCTCTCTCTCTCTTTCTCCCAACCTCCCTCCCTCCCTCCCACCTGCCATCTCTGTCTCCACTGATCCGCTCCACTGTGGCCTTCGCCCACTCAGGGCTCAGAGCAGCACCGCTAACACGTAAAATGCTTTACAAGAGCATAAACAGCGACTGGCCGACCCTTTCAGCCTCGCAAATGTTCGCCTCCTCAAACACACATAAGCATTTATATTTCATGCTTAATAAATTTAACATGTCGGCCTCCTTTTCTCAGCCCTGCTGCCTTGCCAGCCGAGTGGAGGCATCCTGTCAAATTCCAGAATCTGCAGCAAGTCAGGCTCTTAATCCATATCTGGATCGAAACATCAATCCACAAAACCATCAATCAAGCAATCAAGCACTTAACCCCTGAATGGTCTCAAGGGACGTGACTTCAACAGACGTAAGCTGGGTTTAATGGACATCCGTCTTATCTGCGTCGAGATAAACCGCAGACTGAGCATGGGAGGTCTCAAACACATGCACAATGGGCCATTAGTATAAGCCATTAACACATTTTACTGTGCTGAGGCCTTAGCTGCAGTTAGCACAGAAGTGTGGCCAAGCAGCACTGTGCCTTAGGGAGAGCTCAGAGAGAGAAGGAAAGGGAGAGAAGGAAAGGGAGAGAAAGGGAGAGAGAGAGAGAGAGAGAGAGAGAGAGAGAGAGATGAAGATCTATTACCTGAAAGGCCAAAGCTCAAAAGGCCCCTCTTGATGCTAGCTAATACCTCCCCAACACTCATGCACCCACATACAGGACGAACTTGATGATTCGACAGCGATGTGACAAGATGAACTTTCCCTTATCTGGAGGCACTCCATCATCCGCCTGCACCTTTCTTCATAATCCCCTCTGCTTATTACATGCAAACGTCTTCCTGTCCATCACCCTACCTCTTTACAAACCCCTCAAACTGCAAGGGCCTGTATGCAGGTCTATATTTCAGTTCCTAGCTCTCCTAACTATCAAATTTACACAATAACAGCATAATACTTACCACTTACCAAAAAAAATAAGGTTTGTCACAATAACAGAGTTCCAGTATCACAATGCTCCATGCAAAGCCATATCCTAGCAAAACATTAAACCATTTTTATTGTTTAAATATAAACTGTTTATTGGACTGAACACAAAAATGCAGAACCATGTATGTAAAACATATAAGACTTAATTATCATTTTACTTACTATCAGTACAAAAGTAAAGCCTGATTCTAGCTAATTTAAAGAAATCATTCATAGAAAGATCCAAATAATTGATTAATTGCTAACCCAATGCAGATCTATAATACCGGGTGTATGTGTTTGATACCAATAAAAAAAAACAATCAATTGACTGAAGGTGAAAATAATCAGCAGATTCATCTATCATTATAATCTATGATTATTTTTATCATTAGCTAAATGCAAAAAAGTAAAAAAAAAGGCTCCACCTCATGTGGAGCGTTCTTATGTGTTACTGAATTAGGTAATTGTGTCATAAAAAGGGAGACATTTTACATATACTGGCATTATAAAATAGATAAAAATGTAGTATCTGTAGTAAAATATTTGTGTAATCAAAAAACCTTCTGTTTCCATTCCTTTAAAAGTCATTATATCTGTCAGTCATAAAAATGAAAAATGTTTTGGCTGTGTATAACTAAGATGAGATTGGTGACAGTGTGCAACCAGTATTTGTTAGCAATATTAGCCTAGCAACTCACATTCTAAATCAAAGGAGCAAACTTCAGATACCAAACGTATTGGCTGATCGATTACATATTGGTTCAGTAAAATCTTTTAGCTGTGGAGCAGCGGAACCATTTTCTCTGGAATAATGGTGCTCCATCCACCACTTTTGGCTTGAGCTGGGGAGTTGGGGATAAGGTGGGGTGGCGATCATTCTGACCTCACCAATGCTCTGGCACTGAACATTTATTAATGCCCTTTATTTCAGGAGAAACAATGAATAAGCAGGTGTCCCAATATTTTTGTCCATGTAGTGTATCAGAGCATCACCCCTGCAGAACGTTCCTAAGGTACTACGCAGGCAGTAATCCATCACCAAATCTACAGTGGAACTCATAAGGAATTCTACCAAGGAACAGCATGCTGAACAAGAAAGCCCATTTCACAGATTCAGCTCCTGTGCGCTGCCAGTGTTTTGTTAGGCTGAAATGGCCGTGTGAAGTGTGCATCGTGCGCAGCGAGGGTGCCGCTCCTTCGGTGAGCGTCTCCCAGCCCTCTGGGCTTCTGTCTGCCAACTCCCTCTCGGCACAGCATTTTCTGAAGTCAAACTTCAAACCCAGTCCAGTCTGGCACCGCATCGTCACTGTTAACTGCCAACCGTGTTTTTTTAAGGCTTTGTAGATATGGAGAGATTTATATAATCCCCCCACCACCAACCCCACCTCTGTGCCCCAAAACCGCCCAGTCAAGTTGTGTGATGGGTGCTGCATAATGCATAGCGAAATCAAATGTACATAAATGCATGGAGGAAAAGCAGCACATGGTGGAAGAGGATACAGTGAAGAAACCGCACACTGCTGTGCTCTAGCACTGTGAGCATTTTATGTAAATAATCCTTCTGTAGTACTGCTGGCATTACAGTACGAATAAATGTAGATGGTTTATGACTTCAGATTCACTTTTGCACACATTAATCATATAGCAAATGTTGGCCTCCCAGTACTGACGCTGCAGAAAGTTACAATATGCAAGTGTTTGTGCTAACCTGTAGCAGGGTATCCATTCAAATATGCAGCAAATTTCAGAAATGTTAAATTCCAAACAAACTAATCAGTTTCCATCAATTAGTGCTTTCCTGATAGTCCTGACACATCATGCTTTGGGAGACCACCATGTGTGGTATATACAGTAGCAGAATTGCAAACTTTCCTAGTTGCTATTGTGCACTACAGTTCAGAGACTGCAGGCGGAGCAGACAGTGGCCCATCTAAGGAGAGCTAAAGCCATCTCCCACTTAAACCCTGATCTGATAAGACATAGTGTCAAACATGTGGCTTTGTTCCCACCACATAAAGGTACACATATTTGTCACTGTACAGTGTACAGCGAAATGTGTCCTCCGCATTCCTGTTATCGATAGCCCGGCGCTCTAACCGCTGAGCCACCACTGCCTCTCAAAAAGTTTGTACTTTACCAATACATTTGTTACCCAATTTCCCTCTAAGCCCACTCATTAGTACACTCCCTCATTAAATGTAATGCTCCCAACACTGGGAGCTTGAGGGCTGACACATACCTCCTCCAACAGAGAGAGAGACAGAGAGAGAGACATCTACCCCCCTAGAGAAGGTGAGGGAAGTTGTGCTCACTCTGGCTCCGGCTGCTGAAATCAACTCTTTTTAAACAAATGTTTGGTTACAAATATATACTTGAATTTTTTTTGCATCCAGGTTTTTATTTAAGCAACTAAAATTCAGTAAAAGAAGACACTCAGTGGTTCTCCTGGATCTCCTGCCCCTTCAATTCCAAATATAATTTATCAAACTGAATCTAACTACTCAACACCTTCAGATCAGTGGGCTGGAGCTTGTAGGATCGGGAACGTCCAGCAGGAGTGAAGCACCTCCATCCATCACCTCTCATTTCTTAGCTCGTTCGGCTACTATAACATGCCATTTATCTTTTTCCACACCTCACTTTTTCTTCTCAGTGGCATTCGTGAAGTTCATTTTCCTCCAGCTCATTCTTATACAGCCCCCCCCAACACACACACACAGCCCCCACTCACTGGAGTTTAATCTCACCCCTTCTCTTCCCTCCACTACTTCTCTTCCTCCCCTTCCATTCCCCTTCTCCCTCGTCCGTCATTACAAGGCTCATTTTTCAAAGCAACCAGTTTTTAGGAGAGTAGAAAACAGTGAGGCTTTCCTTTGTTTCGGCCTAATTATCAGGAATCCTTGCAGTGCGAGAAGGTGATTTTCTACCTCCCTGTGCTACTAAATGCCTAGAGTGGATAAGGCTTTGAGTTGGAGTGGGATAAAAAAGTGCAAAGTGTCAAAATAGAGATAGGAGAATTTTCGGTGACAGCAGCATTATGTAGATTCTGCACGGCTTTTCCAGAGCAACTGGACTTAATGAGCGAGAGACAGAGCGAAAGAGAGACACACACACTCACACAGCAGCAATCAGCTTCAGCGTGAATAGATGATTCTGTCCTTAGCCTGAAATGGAGAACAGTGAGTGTGTGTGTGTGTGTGTCCATGTGTGTGCATGTATGCAAATGTGTGTATGTGTGTGCACAGTCTTGATTAACAATAGCGTTACACAGGGGCTATACAGCCGGGTGAAAGTGGTGACAAATGTGAGCAGAGATGACTTTGTTTTCTATTATAGTGGCTTACAAAGGCAGCGGCTCTATCCACAATGACACTTCCTCGCATGCACATCGCCTCCTGCATATTTCATATCCTCCTGGCATCTTTAGCTGTGCCAATTTTGGCCAATCTGAGAACATAATTAAGGGAGGTAGTCTTCCTACAGACATACCATGATATGCTTTTTTAAGAATAAACTTTTCCAATTTCCGTCCCCAATTTTAGATATTACCAACCCTTTCGTTAGTACTCTCCCCATCACATGTAATGCCCCCGACAGAGGGAGGGTGAGGACTGACACAAACTGCTGCCGATGCAACGTCACTAGGCAAGCAACGTGCTCTGAGGAAAGTGCTGGGGACCCAGCTCTGATGCATTGGCTAGCAGATGCCCATGCCTGGTCACAAATAAAATGGCAATATATGCATTATAGACATTGTGAGTCCTGGTTCCCATCACCATCACTATAAAAGAAGGGATGTCCTGATCCAGTTATTTTGCCCCTCAATTGAATCTGAGTCTTTTAATGCTAACTATCAGTCGATACCAATCTGATCAGATCTTTATGTTTGTAAAAATAATACAGCCACACAGTTGAGATAAGATAATAAGCAACTGATTTACGCAGAAATGTAGTGCTTGTTATGTTGAGATGATTAATAAGCATACATAAAATAAATAAATATTTTAAATGAATAGGCAATGCTCCCAACTCTCAGAGAGTAGGGACTACAAAAGCACTGGGGCCAACATTGCTTTAAAAGTGATAAGGGCAGTGAGTGCCATCTACCCACCTGGAGATAGAACCACTAACTGTGCTCTCTCTGACTCCTACTGCTGATGGCAAAACAGCATGGCTTGGGATTTGAACTCATGACCTCTAGGCTATAGTGGCAGTGCACTAGAGAGCTGAGCTATTGGGATCCCCTTACAAATGGTTATTTTTGGAACCAAAGGTGGTTCTTCTATGGCATCGCTCAAAGAATCATTCCTAGCCTAACCCTGAGTCCAACTGTAACCTGAACCTCCATCAGAAATGTTAATGGTTTTGCCCCACATTCAGTACCCTTATGAAATTAGGGCGATTTTGTAGCTCTTCACATTGCAGGCCTACACAGTTGCTTGGAAAATGTACACACATGCTTACGCACGAGGAAACAACCCAGCAAGCACACATTTCTATACGTATATCCATATATCACATGTGTGCACACCCACACAGATATAAATCACCCGAGTAAAGCCCTGCAAGCTCTAAGTGCTGGAAATACCAGCCGTCTCTTCTGATGTTCATGTGTGTTCAACAGCAAATGGGGGGGGGGTTGCTCTCACACGCCGCCCACTTCAGGCACACGGGGTGCAGGCGGAGAGAAGGAGAGAGAGAGAAAGAGTGAGAGAGAGGGAGAGAGAGAGGGGGAGAGAGAGAGAGCTGGGATGTGAGAAGAAGATGACTCAGAGGTGTAGGTGTGTTCTGCACCATCAGATCTCCTTTCTCCCTCTCTTTTTTCTTCTCCTCTCTCTCTCTGTCTCCCCCTCTGTACTCTTCCAATTTACTGATGGATTTAAGCAGCACTGCTAGAAAAAAGGCAGCAGGCAGAGAACCTTGAAGGGTCAGTAGAAGTGTGATTCCCCTCTTCCATGCTTCTGACTAAACCGAGTGGCGCTGCTTGGCTGCTTTCAGAAACACAGCTGCGGGGTTACATGTGGGTTACAGCTGATATCCCATTGTCTAAGATTGAGAAACCCACTGCTTCACTGCTGAGGTGATTGTCGACAGCTTGATTAGCGTGCAGTGTTGCGGGTGTGCTTATTTTATTTTCCTGGCTTATGTTTTATTGCCCTTTTATTGCACAGTATTTAACATTCACTTTGTACAACTACATGCACACACAAATATAAAACACACCGAAGGGAATAAGGATATAAAAAAGACTGCAAATTAACAGTCATGTTCCTCACAGATACTCTAGAGAAAATACATAAATACATAAATAAATAAAATTACAAGTGAGTGCTTTACCCTTAACTCGCCATATATCTATTTAAGTATTATATAATATAGATAATATTTATCCATTTTCTCCCATATCCTAAAGGACAGTTCTTTTCCCTGCTGTTTATGTGCGATGTTTATGTTACACTTTGTCCGCCATGCGTAGCTATTCTGGAACCCTGAGTTGAAAAAGAGTTTATAGAAGACTGTTCCAAAGTTAAAAAGGCCCTTTGTATACAGCCTACAAATGTTCCAGAATGCAACTTCGCTTTGCAGTTGCAAGAGGTAGGACATTTCTGTTGACTTCACCACACTACCTCGTCAGACTGTTCCATCTGTGTTACCAATAGGCTACTAAGAAGGAGTCTTCATTGGACAGTCCGACCAAGGACCATACCTAGGCTTTGGAAAGCAGCTAAAGAGATCAAGCACTCTAGAGCATTTTGCTGAGCTGAGCAATTAGATCAAAAGGGAGACGGGCCTTCAGTTGGGATAAAGGGTTGCTGTTGCTGATCACCCTGAACTGTGTAATTTCTGGGATTAAAATGACAACCTACCTTTAATTTAGTGTGTTCCTCCTAGCAATAACATGCTTGCTAGTAATGATGGTAGATGATAGTACGAGAGGTGTCAGAGCTTTCTGACTGTATATCAAGCCAATAGCTAGCTTGCACATCTGATCACTAGTTATGACGCTACTGTTGCTTGGCAAAGGAGAGTCACATACAGAAGAAACATTTAAAAGACAGTGTGGACACCCATGAAGAAAGGCAGTGTCGTGTACCTCACATTTTTTCAACCTACATAAAAAGCACCAGTGGAAATCCCCTTTAGCAAGGCCATAAATCTGTACACAAGCACTTTGCTGTAGTCGTATTGCGTCACTTTACCACACAATAATGGCTTGATTCTTAGAGCAACGCTTCAGTCAAAAATCAATCGCTTTAGTTTTGAGCACTTGAGTTAGTAAGTAACAGACCTCAAAAGTTGTGCACCGTTCTGTACTTGGCATAATGGCCATACTTGCAACTAAGTTTAAACTGTCCGTGAAAAAATTAAAAGGAATATTTGAAAATTACTGCTACCACTGCTTGTAGTAAACAAAAAATATTCTAAACCTGACATGTCCTTTGTCCTGTAGTAATGACAATGGATCCTCTGAATTACAAGGTTGTTAAAACTATGTATGCTAACAGCGAGCTACCACTCCAGAAAGGTATGTCTACCATTAAACTAAAAAAGCCAGCCACTCAAACTGTGCTCTGTTACTGCCTAAGAATCTCAACCATCATATATGATAAAGCTTGCAGGTTTGGCTGGGGTTTGGTGAAGTTAACAGGGGTTGGGGTTTGGTGAAGTTAACAGTCTAATGCCAGTTCAGTGTGTAGCTATGTTAGCTTGCATGCAGCAAAACTTGTATTTCGCCTCATAACCTACCTCATAATTCAGAGCATCCAGTGACATACGGGAAACAATATTTGGGAATCATACTGCTCAACAGGTATCAGGTTCAAAACAATATTTTTTACCATTGACAGAAATCTAGCTGATGTGGGAATGATGTTGATTACGGAGTGACACTATGGTCTATGGAGGTTTATACCTCACCAACTACCATGATTAAAGCACACACTCACCACACTCGAATAATCTAGACAAACTAGAGAAAGCAGGGCTAGTGGCCTACAGCAGGATCTTAAAAGCAAATTTTTGTCCATTTATGTTCTTACAAAAAACACAATGTCATTCAGTGTCACAAACCACACAAGCAAAGCATGTCTATTTGGGATTACGTAGCAATTGTTGGACATCAGCTCTCTTTACTTGTCAGCTACATTAGCCTTAGAATCATGCCTTTGCTGTATGGGGTAATGGGAAACTTGTAAACGGTGTCGTTTGGATTTCTGACTGAACCACAGCTTTAAGAGCGGCAGTTGTCTGTGCAGAGATGAGACAGCAGAAATCACTCACAGGCAGATCCTGTGACATCCTCCTGAGACTGAGAGTGGATATCATTTACGCCATGCTACGGCATTCACCAGCTACGAATGAAGAAACTGAGAAGAGAGATGAGTGTGCTGACATTTCACCCGCAGGTTCCCTTTTTTTACCGAAAAAAAGCTCTGCCAGGGATACGGACTGTATGTATGTGACACTTAGAGAGAGAGGCTTTTCACTTGAGCCCCCCACCGCACCCCTCATTCTAATATGATGAGTGCACAGCAGAGAGACACAGAGGAAACAAATATGCCTGAGAATCACCCTGAATCCAGTGATGAGGCTTCAAAGTGACAGCTACTTTCAAACTGCATGAAAAGGCTCTTGTGAAGCTCATTTGCTTTACTGCCTTTTGTTCTCATCCCCCCCCCCCTTCTTTCTCTCTCTCTCTCTCTCTCTCTCTCTCTTTTTAAAAAAAAAAAACTTTGTCAGGTGCTTTGGAGTTTATTTTTGCATTTCAGGTCAGAATTGGGCACACTTTCTGTCAGCCTATTTCTCTCTGCTTTAGTGCTCAGTACTCCCATGTGCTGCATTGTGCCAAAGCCAGTTTTGACATTAATACAGTTAACATACTGCGAGATGAGCAGGACATGTACAAATTGTACAGTGAAGTGCTGCTTGCAATGTGTTTTATAGAATGACACTTAGAGTAAAAGACCTTCTATGGGAGAAGAGATATACACAAATATACACATTCAATTCATTAACACAGAGGCTTGTGTATTAAGTAGGCCAGTGGTACTCAGTTCTGGTTACCCAGTGCACTGGACATGTGTTTTTTCTACTCTAATATACTTAACTGAAATCAGGGAGGAATAGTTCTTTATCTAATGAGTTGAATGAAGTGTTTTAGTGGAGTAAACTGAAGAACGTGAGGAAATTGAGAACCTTACTGATTTTCATGCTTACTTGCAAGATACAGAATTACATACCTGAACATTTACCTGACCCTAAATTGTCATATAAATAATTGTAATTGATGGATTAGTTGCCTTAAATGTGTAATCTTATGTAACCATTAAAAAAAACAAGCCTAAAAGTGACCTAATTAGCTGATTAGCTATGTAAGTATATGACTTTTTATCTATCTTCGTTTAGTAGCTGACACCTAACTGTAAATGATATACTACACTTTTTTGTGTGAACAATCCCACAGTGTCTGCAGTTCAGCAGTATCATCAAATGCAGTCAAGAAAACGTCCTTTTCTGTTTAGAGTGTAAAAACAGAAGCAAAAAGCTCAGGTTCTATAATCATACTAAAGAGTCAGCATCCTAGCAAACATTGTTCTGTACTGTCCTCTAAAAGTGGTATAGAAGCATGTTGTATGTTAGAACATTGTTAATTTCTTTTTAAAAGAACACACCTCAATGAACGCATTTACCATTATCTTTCATATTTATTTGCTTGTTTGTGAAATAATATGACTCATTAATAAGGCTGTAGAAAATGATAGTGGTTAGCATAATTAATCAAATGATTAGATAATCAGGCAATAAAAACAGCTTCAAATTTATTTTGATGATCCACTGACTTGCGTCCCTATCATTACCTCTCTGAGCTCAGCACATGACTACTGCACTGTGTAACATTGGTTAAATGTGCAAAAGGCAATAACTGCATAACGCTGCATAACCATATTTGTGTGCAATGTTACACTACCTTAACAGTTGTCATGCTTCTTTCACTTCAGATGCCAGTGCTGTATTTCTCAACAAATGCTGGTCAACAAATGTACGCTTCATTTGTATTTACTGCAGTGGTTACACTCCACAGCTGTAGGGGGAGCCCAGGAACCCAGAAACCTAATGCTGCTTGAATATGAAAATGATGCAGCAGAATGATTAGTGATATTTAGAGCACATGTGCCTTGGCGTTTTAATACAGATTCTGGTATCAATACTGATTTCATGATTTCCACTTTTTCCACAGTGCACACGCATCTAACATTAATAAACTACGCAAATCACTTGACTATTCCACAGGACCAAACACACAGCTATAAACATATCACACAGTGTGAGTGTTTCTTAAAGGATGGCCCTGTAATTTGTTATTTTGATATCCGATCCAGCATTTTCGGCTGATATCAGCCCAATTCCCATAGCCATCAATTTCAGTATGCCGTCTCTAGTATCATTCCTAAGAAATGTAATCAATAGATTCTCTTTTCACCTTACATGACTTTTTGCTTGCGCTTGCCTTGTCGTTTTTTATTTCACACTGAATTTGGTGCAGATAATTGTATT
This sequence comes from Salminus brasiliensis, assembly GCF_030463535.1. NCBI lineage: Eukaryota > Metazoa > Chordata > Actinopteri > Characiformes > Bryconidae > Salminus > Salminus brasiliensis. The sequence goes on from NC_132895.1 coordinate 17,618,811, forward strand.
ATTTTTTATGACCTTACAGAGATCTTTATTAACACACAAACTCCACTTCCTTGCACATACACTCATTTTCGTGTTGGAGGGTTGCTCCCATTTATGGTTCTAACCAAACATCACCAAAAACTGAACAGCTTCTTCCAGTGATGTGCTGATTTCTCAGAGCAGGTCTATGTGTCAATTGCTACTACAGGTGCTCTAAGCACTGATAGCAAGTGATAGCCTGCTCACTTTCAACCACTAGAGAAACCTGACAGCATGACAGCATCAACATGAAAGCATCACACTACACACTACCTCAAACCGACACTTAGAAGTTGAAGAAAGTCCCTCAGGATAGCCAGCCAGACTATCTCTTAGGATTAGCCAACCAGAGCATTGCTCATAATCTGAGTCTCCAATCTGAGCACAACTCTGAATGCTACTGGAGACATTTCGGATACAGCAGCAGACGAGAAAGGACCTGAGTTTGCTTACCCGTGACAGGTGCCTCGATGTCCAGCATGGTCTTCTCCTGGCGTAAGATGGCAGCGCCTTCGTTGACAATGCGCAGGGCCACTGCCTCCTCCACCCGGCCCTCTTTGGTTAGGTGGGCTTTGAGCAGGTCCACCCGCGGCTTGCCCTCGCAGTCAAACACCTCCTTCATGGTGAGGCGGTGGCTCAGAGGGAAGGGTACGGCTGAGGAACGCAAAAAGGAGATGGGATGTTATTCATTACACGGAACAGAGAAAGTGCCCAGTGATGGTGGATAAAAAAACAAGCTTTAAGAATAAACAAATGGCAAATGAGCTTTGGCACATTCCCCCAATCACTCTAATATTGGGGAAGGCATATGATACCAAAAGTAAATCGAGACACTGAGTCAGAATCAGGTGTATAAAGACTTTAATGCCACTAAAAGCTACTTTATAGAAAGTTTTTACATTGACATGTTCAGCCATATCACTGAAGATGCCTCTGCACTTCAATAATACAAGCTTACTACCACACCTGCAGCTTAAATAATAAGGTGGAAAAACAGAGATACAGTAACAAAATCCCTTCGGTTTGGTGGAGGTAATGTTTTTCAGATTCTTTATACTTAAAAAAAAATCTAATCTAATAACTATCTCTCTCTCTCTCTCTAGCTCAAAACTTATTCAGTGATGAAATAAAACCATGGATGAGAGCCAGGAAAAGCCAATTTCTTTGCCATAACGAAGAACCAACAGCTCCTGACACCGTCGTCCCTCATGAGAGACTAAAGAGCAATGAGCTTAAACGCTCTGGGCCTGCGGGGCCAAAATGATCCTAGTGGGGAAGTCACTAATGAGTCCACCTTATATGAAAGAGCCTGTTATGTGATACACATAGCAGGTGTATGTGGAGAGCCAGTAGTGCTACATCAGGTCCTAGGCCTTAACACTGTGCATAATACAGATCTCTTCAACTTCAACAAGCAACAAAGGCCACTGTTGTGTCACAGTTGTGAGCTATATATATATTCTTCAATGTCAATTGGCCTACTCTGTTGCTTATAAATATGTATGCCAGCACAGCCAGTGAAACATGTTGGAACATGGAAGATGCAGTATTTACAACATGGGAAAGCAAATAACCTAGGGGGCCCAAAGTGACATCCTATGTACCTGACCATAATCCTTTGTATGCAAGAACAGAGAAAAAATTAAGACTTATTATTTTCATGTGAAGGAAAATATCGGAACTACTAATATCTGTGCTACTCGGGGCTCCATGTTGTTTGGGGGTCCGGCAACTGCCCTGTACACATGAACTTTAAACAAACCTACTTTACAGGCAATCTTCTCAACATAACCTAACTCTACAGCATATAGCTAAAAGACTGCTTTGGCTCATAGCCAGCCTAAAATAAATCCTTAACAACTGGAGTGCTTGAATTATGCAGGCTTCATTAGTATCGTCATTTATTCATTGACATAAATGAACAAGGCAAAAATGGCCTTTTAGCACGAAAACAATAGCAGTGCTTCACTAAACAGAATGAATGACACTTCAGAACCACATCTGCTTATGAACGCTTACAAATAGCTCCCTGCTACTACATGAATAATTGATAAAGCTGTAGTAAACTATACGCTGATCCTCAGTCGAGCATGAATTCAGTTCCTAATCTATCAGATAGGCAGAACAATGCCTAAAAATGGGGCAAAGATGGTTTCTCTCTGTGATGACTCACTCTCTAATGTGAGAGCTCCAACAAAACATTGGCATGGTGAATTATTTATGTGCATGTGCCGGTGAAGATTAGCCACACTGTAAGGCAATAATTGCAGAGTATGGTTACAGGATCAATGACGACAGACAAAACATCTCAGAGAAGGATGATGCAGTCAGCATTCATCTGAATGAACACATCTGAAATGAATAAAACTGTGAAGAAAATGTGTTAATCGAACTAAATGCAATAGCACTGCTACTTTGCAGCAGGGACAAGTGTGGTTAGTACAGTAGATACGTTTTATGGTTTTATGGTTTGACAACCGTAAGGCTGAACTTTAGTATTAGCTAGAAACAGTCCCTGCTTAACATACAGTTAGCCTTAACCTATAGTTCATCATGCTAGTATTAACGGTGTACATGCACAAGTCTGGTTTAATTATTATAGCTATGTAGAACTACAGTAAGGATTCAGAAAACACAAGGACACTCAATGAAAGCCTAAATCACTCCTCAGACTTGAATCTACAACCTTCTTTCTGGTGGCCTCTGGCTTCTGGTGGTTTCTTGAGTTTTATCTGTTTAGTCATATTACCTCCATGTCTAACAATTGTTTAAATAAATTAAACTTTCATTAAGTATGTTAAAAAAGACAACAGTGCTTTTGTTTATTCTGTAAAACAAGTCCAAAGGGAATTTGGCCTAATCATAAAGGATATCAGTTCAGCACCACAGCTAGCAGCTACTATGTATAATTATACTATATACCATATATAGTTATACAGATGAAAGAATGGGACCTGTAAACTTAGCTCAACATGTCTTACAGTCATTTGCCCACCATTATATATGATATATTCCCTGTTTTTAAATTGTCTGCCATGGAGCTGCAGAACTAAACTGAACTGATACACTAGGAAAGAGAGAGGTTGAGTGTAAATCTGGCCCACATAGCTCACTGATAGGTCTACAGAGCACAAAGACAGACCAATCAGGATGTAAATCCCGTCCACAGAGCTCAGTGATAGATCTACTGAGAGGCCAATCAGAAGTCTCTCTGTGTCACACTTTCGCTATGTCTGTCAATCACTCGCTCTGTCTCACTCAATTTCTCCCAAAAGGTGCATAAGTGAGCCTGATATACAATGTCCCGATTTCTGGGATACTGTATATTAGTCTTGGGAAAAATCCCACAAGTCACAGGAGAGTTGAGATGTCTGGCATCAGCACTGGACAGATTATTAGAGTTAAATGACCTTTCAAAGCATTACCTGATGACCTACTGTACTCCAAAAGAATAGCCTGGTCAGTCAGGTGCTGCTGGGCTACTGTTTTTTGTGTACTTTTTGGTACTTTGTACTGTTTGTTTGTTTGTTTTTACAGTTTTTGACTCTGGGCTACTGGGCTATTTTTTCTACCGCAGATGAATGTAGTCCTAATGCTCATTTTTAATTAAATTTAAAATACTGGATATTGAAGAATTCAGGCTATAAAGACACGGATTGAGGTTATGCTCACTGTAAAAAATATATGGGACCGCTGTTGTGAGGGAGGGCAAGAGGGAGTAAGAGAAAAAAAGAGAGTGATTGCCTAATTGGTGGTTGCAGAAGCCTTCCTCACAGCAGTACATGTAAAAGAAAGCACCTCTGCATATCTCCAACACACTACACACACACTGTGCTGTGATCTCTTCCTAAAACCTCAAAGCAGCACGCAATCTTACTGTAATCCAACAACGCAGGCTTACTTGAGGGGTTTACATTGAGACAGCAGAACGTGTGGTGTGAATGAGAGATGTGCAGTATAGGGAGACAGGAAGGGGGATGTGGGAGCAGAGACTCAACGTGATCACCACAGAGCTAAATAATTCATGTTTGACTTGAGGGGGAAAAGGGAGAAATCTCATGTTCCTGCTGCTGACATAATGAGCCCAGGCCTAGCATGGGACTTTATCTGGGGTAAGGACCCAGGCCACTCAGCATAGTCACTAAACCTGTGTGTGTGTGTATATGTGTGCAGAGGACACATGTGTCTTCATATGTGTATATATTTTGCAACCACTTGTAATTACAGGTTGTTCTTCTTTTGTTACTGTGCCTTTAAAACTAATATACACCAATCAGCCATAACATTAACACCCCCCCTCCCTTGTAGGTGCCCCTTGTGCAGCCACAGCAGATCTAAACACTTGAGGCATAGACTTCACAAGACCTCTGAAGGTATCTGGTGGTGTCTGTCTGTACTGATAGGTACTGACCACTGTGTACTGGGACCACTCTACACTTGTCTTGTCATCATAATTTGACCCTCGCAAATTAGCTTGTATCCATGCACTTGGCCATTTTTACTGCTTATCACCTTCAAGAACTGACCATTCACATGCTACCTAATATATCCACCCCTTTACAGATGCCACTGTTCATGAAGATAACCAATGACTTTCACTTGGTTGATTAGTCTATATAAATGACCACTGTTTTGAATGGCTGCACCTCTGAAACAAAAGCAGCTGGATGTAAAAGCATTTCTTTTTATGACATCAGAAACACAATGGATTAAAAACCTATGTTTTGCTGATAAATTCATTGGTTCCTTAATTTAGCTTGGTGCTAAATGATTTTTTTATTCAAAACAAAAATCAAGGAGAATTAGTTTTGCCATGATATAGATTCTTTCAAAATAAAGGAATAAAGAACTGTAATTGAAATGCCATAAAAGAACCACTTCTGGTTCCCTGTAGAGTTCAATTGATTTGTGCTAAGAGTGCTTTTTCTGTGGCATCACCCCAAAGAACCCTATTTGACACTGTTACTTTTAAAAGTGTAGTGCACCTCAGAAGACCTGTGTGTGTGTGTGTGTGTGTGTGTGTGTGTAGATACACACGTCTCTCCAAGATGAACACTGTGGGACAGACTTTAGCAGGGCAAATGAAATCTCCAGTGCTTGGTAGAAAAAGGGACTTGTAGCAAATCTGGGAGACAAAGAGACACTGTAACCATTTCAGTGGTTCGTTTGATGCTTTTGTGACTCAGTGTAAGGGTCTACCAACAGACGTCACAGTGCAAACACAAAGAGAGAGAGAGAGAAAGAGAGACAGACAGACAGACAGACAGACATCTGAGTAGAAGCAGCAGTTTAACTCAGCATCTCATTTCACATTGCATAAGCACATGATGTCCCTACCTGTCTCTGTCCACTCCAGCTTCACATGTGCCAGAGGCCAGAAGCACGCTCATACAGATATGCTATATGGACAAAAGTATTGGGGCACCTGCTCGTTTCTCGTTTCTTCCAGAATCAAAGGCATTAAAAAGAGTTTATCTTGATTTGGTTGCAATAACTGTTTGGGAAGGCTTTCAACTAGACTGCTCCACAGTCCTATTCTATTGGCCTTACTTCTCTGCAGGGACTAGACAAACTGTGTGTAGCTGAATGCATTCATTAGAAACATTTGGACATACAGTGCATCAGAAGTCTTCAACCTGCTCCTGGAGAACAATATTCCTGCAGGCTTTGAATCCCACTCTAATCCACCTCACCGGATCTAACCAATTACTGCCTTCTAAAGTTCTCAATTGGGTGACTGGGGTGTGAACAATTGTGTAGAATTGGGTTGGGGGGGGGGGTACAGTACTGTGGTAGATAATGATGGATGGAGCCTGGATACTAGTATCAACCACTGTCCAGCATTCTGTACATCTGAGGATATTTGAATGGGCGGTAAGAGGCAAGACACTAAAGCTCCACCCATCTTCTTCCAGGTCAGGGTTGTTGGGCACAAGGCAGGAATATCTTCTGGACAGGGTGCCAGTTCATCACAGGGTAGTGGGTCTGCGCAATAATTAGTCTACCTAGTTTTTGTGTGTGTAGTATGTGGTATAGATGAAATGGCTGAAGTTGCTTAAGTATGGACACTATTGCCCCACAATGCTATGTAAAACAGAAGCGGACAAGCTGCTCACATCTGGAAATATTTCAAATAATGTTGGACAATAATGCAAGTACAGCAGAGACTGAGACAGAAGAACAGCATAGTGATGTTTAATCACTTCTTGTTAGTACAAACCAGGTTAGTGTGCTAATATTTTGTGTACTAATCTGTCAAACCAACTATTAAGAGTTGTATTATTACATACTGTATATACATTATATACATTGTTGTATTAGTGTGTGGAACGCAATCTGGACACACCCCCAGTCATTTACACACTCACATCTAAAGGCAATTTAGAACTGCCAGTTTATCCACCATGTACCATGTACCGTGTATTTTTGAGAGGTGGGAGGAAACCAGAGGACCCAGAGGAAAACCCATGCAGACACAGAGAAAACACACTAAACTCCAGAGTGACCAGAGTAAAGTATTTTTTTTAAATCAATAGTTATTACAATAAATGTTTATTACTAGTATTTTTGTATTGGATGCAAAGAGAACATGCAAATGTACATTCATACATTTGTCTAATGTGGACATTCAAAAATATAGAACTGGCATGGAATTAAAAAGTTTGTCTTTGTGACAACACTCAACAGCAGGCATCATTGCTTATTACTGTTATTAAAAACATTTTTTACAAAATCTTGAATTAATCTTGCTTTAAGCTATTTAATTAATGCATGAATGAAGGCCTTTTAAATGGAACTGCATTAGTCAATGAGATCTCTTTAGATGTATGTAAGTATGGCAGATGTGGTTGCGTCAAGGGTGGCAGAGCTAAAGACTTCATTAATGTTATTAATATTTTGAAAGTACAGTTTCATCACACTGCACACTGCAACAAATACAGTTCTGTTGCATTTTGGCAGTGATCAGCACGCCATTTCTTGTTTTTTTTAATGCAGCATTTTTACACATTCTCGTTAGCAGTCGATCATAACCAACGGGTTAATATGCTATTCCTATGCATAACTGCCTGGTTGTTTAAAAGGAAAAAAAAAACAGAAATCTGAAAGGTCATCTAAACTGCAGTTGTGATGTTTGTCATGATACTCAACCCAAACACATCGATATTCGTCTTTTAATTAGATGGGTTAATAAGCTAAGTGTGTAAAGACCTGTGCAACCAAACATGTTAGAAAACATGAAAGGATTATGTGCTTTGTGCAATAAAATTACTGATTACATTTTTTGCGTGAAGGTGTTGTATTATGAATATTACGAATAGGTAACAGCACATGCTAATGAGGGATGGCAGTGTTGCAAATGGTAAAACATGAAGGTTATGAATCAGAAAAAATGTGTCATTCTGATACTGTGTGCCTTTAAAGTGACAGTAAATCTGGCAGTGTGCTTTAGAAATATGTCCCATTGTGTCACAATGTCTTGATAAATGGAGCAAAATTGATCCAAAATTACTGACATAAATCACATTACATTAACCTTTAATTAAAAAGAGAAGAAGGCATGAAAGAACAGAAGGCAGTAATTGCCTACTATGTGTCTGTCTGTATGTAAGACAGTGTATATGTGTGTAAGAATACAGAATGAATGGAATTGGACAGAATGAATGGTCAGCTACGGTGTACAAGAAGGTACACTCCTTGTATGTGCTAACACATTTTGCCTGATTCAGAGTTTTAGAAGAAAGATACAGATGAAAGTACAATATGACTATACAGAAGAGGCATCAGAACAGCAGATGGAGACGAGGCAACAGAGAAATTGAGACATAGAATATGAAGAGAATGAGCAGGCTGCATCAGAGAGAGCAGTCATGGCTGAGAGCACCCTACACTGGGGCAACAGCAGCTTGGCTCCTCGCTGGCGCTGAGCTGTTGGACTGTGGTGCATGTTGCCGAGCAACAGCCACTGACTACTGGAGGGTGGCCAGTACTGACACAGTATACATTGTGATTTGGGAGTAAATCTCGAACATGCAGGTTTGCTTGTATTCAGGCTCAAGCACAGCCTGCAAACCCTTTAAGACCACATCTATTGAAAGCCCCCTGCCGAGAAACCCCACCATTCCACTTGAACTAACCAGCAGAAATTAGTCAGAGCAGCTTGATGTAAGAATTTCCACAAACTAAGCACAAGATCAACTACATTAGCATTTGTTAAGTATATGACTGGTTAGCCTGTCCAGCATCCTCTATAGCTGTCAACATCAGGACTGCTTTGGAAAAGTGGACTATGCAATATGCCACAAACCCAACGTGTTCACCTTTATATAAAACAATGTGTCTGTCCTTTTGGTAATTAAGCCTTGTATATATTCTGCTTGTTGCTGTTGTTTAGACTCTGGTTATGTTTGACTCCATTACCGGTCCATTGTGTGCTTATCTAGAACCCTATTAGGGCTGTCACTATTGATTAAAATTGTAATGGAGTAGTCTACTGAGCATTTTGCCGATTAAAAGAGAAAATCACTGACATGCAATGCCAAGATTTGATGGTATCAGGCATAACAGTGCTGAATGTACACTACAGATGGCACATCCCTTCCAGAATAACGGTAAAGGCTGTGCTTGTGACCATTTATAGGCCAAATGAAACAGTATGTTTACTGAATGTGAAAATACACAGGTCCGTATTACATTCCAGGGGAAGAGAATCATCATCCACTGACCAGGAACACGTCATTAAACACTGTCATCTCAGCTACACTCTTAAAAATAAAGGTGCGAAGCCAAAGAAGAACTATGTTTGGTTCCATAAAAAACATGATTGTAATAGAAATGTGAGAGTGTAGGGTTTAAAGAACCATCACTTGATGTGAAGATTCTTTGCCAATTTAAAGGTTCTTCACCATCACACATCACGGGATTCTATTGCAATCCTGGTTCTTTATTTTGGCTTTTCTGTGGCACTGCTGAAAGCCACTTTGTAGCACCTTTATTTTTTAGAGTGTAGGTGAACCTGGTAAACATGGAAACCTTTCATATTTGCTTCATTCGTCCTGGATGTGACAGACAACATAAACGCCTGTGGTATAATGAGCCAATGACGGAACATGTTGAAGTGTCACTGTACTGGACAGCCAATGGCACAAGTAACCTCTGGAGTGGCAATATGCATCCACTGTCTACGACCAAATATGTCTGGCTAGTGTTAGGTACAGTTAAGTTCAATGGTAAATATAAAAAATCTTGGCTTGTGTGGTTAATGATTCTGTATGTCTGTAAGCTTTGGCATGGATTGATTTTGATGTACAATGCTGGCAAATAACACCTATGCAACCCCCTCCCCTCACCCCCCCCAAAAAACATAATGCAGTTCTGCAATACTACAGAAATGTATGGGATAGCCAGAACTGAAAGATCTACAGATATGTGTTTGCACATACCAAGAACAATACCATTACCAGAGTGAATAGAGAGATTACCTCATTAATCTTGGTTATCCTGGATACATATACGGCCGAGCTCACATAAAACCCCAGCACACACCGTATCACGCAGTAAAGCCCTCACTCTATTAATACAGAATTAAAGTCTACAGAGTAGAGCAGAATGGAATTAACAGGGACCTCGCCCATAGTGCTTTTTCTGGTTGCTGGTTGTAAATGGTTATAGCAGCTATTTTATGATGTGCCAAAAGGCTTCCAGATGCATTTCCGCCAAGACCAGGACGCACACCGGCTGCTGGTACACTAGTGAACAGAAGAGGCTGAAAATGTACCTACTCACATTTTTTTGCCGCTCTGTGACAGCAGTAAGATATTTCATCAGCTACTGTCCAGGTTTCTTGGGTGAAACCGCAATGCAGAGGGGTCCAATCATCTCTACAGAAACCTCCAGCCCCCAGGCACAGGTAAACTTTTTCATCAGGGCCACCGTTTGCATGTTTCATTTTCAAACTACGCACTCTGCGCAGGCCACGGCATCCGGGTGATGGATAGAGCATGCTCCGAAAACAGAGGAAAGTGGACACAGTGACAGAACATTATAAATAACTGAGCAAACCGGGTTGCATAACTAGCTCCTCAGTGTCGAACACATTAGCTCTGGCTGCATCAACCATGCATGACCTGATCGTGTACAGCTGGGAATAAGAGCAGAAAAAACAATGTTTGCTTGAAACTAATGCATTCTGCTGCTTTCGCTATTGTTGTGAATTTCTGTTGTTGTGCGCTCGCATTAGGAAAAGGGGGGAGACATGCTTGAGTGCCTCTGGAAGGATAAATAGGAGTTGATTAGAGGGAACCGTGACCCAAAAATCACTCCTATACATGCTCACGCACATCCCGGAGCGCACAGGACTTCAGGGAGGGTTCAACCAAACAGTGCTAATGCAAGCAGCAAGGAAAGCTAATCTTGCTGTCTAGCATACGCTATATGGACAAAAGCATAGGGACACCTGCTTCCGATATCAAGGGTATAAAAAAATGCCTTATCCTGCTTTTACTGGACTTTTTACTACATTTCTTGGAAAACTGCTGCGAGGATTTGATTGCTTTCAGCGACAAGAGCAGGATGGTGAGGCCAGGATGTTGGATGATCACCACCCAACCTCATCCCCAACTCCCCAACTTATCCCCAAAGTATTGCATAGAGGAGCGCCATCATACCAGAGAACACAGTTCCACTACTCCACAGCTCAATGCTGGGGGCTTTATATCCCTCCTGTTCTTTTGGCAATACTTCTACACAGGGACATACTGTCTGTATGTGTGGATTTGCACATCTGTGTCAGCAATGAATGCAGCTTAAAGTAGATGAATGCAGTCATTAGAAGGGGTGTCCACAAAAATCTGGACATAAAGTGTATGTACTTATGAGCGTAACACCTGACAACAGGTTCTTAAAGTTTAAGGGGTTAATCACACTAGCACTGTTTAGCTGCAGCCTCACTTTAAGTATACAGCAAGAACTGTGTCTGTGTAGCAGCTTGCAGGCCTGAGCTCAATCCATGCATGAAAAGCCAATATGCTGGAGACGGCAGAGCTGAGAGGGGCTGGAGCCACTGTCGCTCGCCTGGCTCTATTTGCTGGTGCTGTGGGCAGGAGGACAACCTGGGTCATCAGATGCATGGAGGTGTGCTTCTGGGATAGTGTGCAGGGACATGGAGCCTGCTGTGCTGGGGAGGAGATTTGGTGGCTGAAGATTAAAGCCTCAAGAACCTTAGTCACTCTCCCAAATTTCTGGGTGCAGTAACTGCACACCATCCTTAATGCAGCACAGTCAACCTGTTGACATGTTTAGGACAACAACAGCTCAGTTATACTTTGTTTTTAACTAATAGGCTGAAAAAACAGAACTGTTAGGCTGTATACAGCCAGGTCTGTAAGTATTTGGACGGTGATTTCTTTTTTTGCCTCTGTACTCTGTACTACTGAATGTGAAATAAAAAAAATCAAGATATAACTGAAGTGTAGATTTTTAGCTTAAATTCAAAGAGGTTAAGGAATTACAGTTACAGTGATTTTTCCATAGTCATTCAAAGGCTAAACAGTTATTGGACTAACATAATTGTTGTTGCTGACCTGCAAAAAACTTGCATATCTATTTTGCATATTTTTCCATTTTGGCATAATGTGACTTGGCAGTTTATATTGTGTAAAATGCTTATGTAAATCATGATGAATGGACCAATAGAAATGCTCCAAAATGAATTGAAATAAAGTCTTGTTATAATGACTTTCACTGAAGGTTAAGAAGGTGTTTCCTTCTCTTCTAAAGTTGCCATTTTGGGGATACAAGGTTTTTGCATGACAGCGTTTAATAGTTTAATAGTTGAAAGCAAATCCTTTGGTGTCAATTACTGCCTAAAATCTGGAACCCATGAATATCACCAAATCCTCCCTTGAGATGCTTTGGGCAGGCCTTTACTGCAGTACACATATAAACCTCATGTCCTGATGCTGTATAAAAACAGCATGTGTGGGCATCCATCAAAATTCTGGACACACTAACTACATGCTAGAAGAAATGCATCACAGCCATTTTAAGCGTTCCTGTACAATGACATGCATAAATATAAAGAGACACACTGAGTGTGTGTGTGTGTGTGTGTGCAGGTAGTGTGAGGGCAGAGGCTGAAGCAGTTGAAGCGTTCACCCACAGCGCTGTCATGTGCGTGTGCAATGTGCAAATGTGTTCTCATGCATGCCTGCTGATTTCTCTCCCATCACTCGCTCCCTCTGCTCTGTCTGCACTTCTTATTCTTCTCTCTCTCTTCCTCTCCCTCTCTGTCACTCCTCCTCCTCTCTGTCTGTCTACAAAATCTCTCCTTGCCTTCACCTAGCCATCTTCCTTCGTGTTTCTTCTTCTGGTCTTCTGGCTCGCTGTCCTTTTGCTCCTCCGTCTTTTTAAGCTTGTGTATTTGCAGTCTTTGGTTTTCATGTTTAGCTCACACCTTTTTCCTCATTCCCTCTTTCGCAGGGTGTTTTTCCCCCCTCTATTTCTCTCTCTCTCTCTCTCTCTCTCTCTCTCTCTCTCTCTCTCTCTCTCTCTCTCGCTCTGTCTCCCTTTCTCCATCTCTCTCTATCTACCCCCTCCCCTCCACTCCACTCCATCTCACAGACCTCAGGGAAGTTTCATTATGTAAGAGAGCTGTGTGCAGTAAAACACTGCTGCAAACCAATGCTTAAATAATTCACCCACACTGCTAAATAAAGCCAGCATGCACGTATCATGCATGCAGATTCCCCCAGCGCCCAGTTCACCCCCCCCCCTTGCCTTTCGGACAGCTATTACACCCCTCTTCACTCCATTCACCTCTGTGCAAATTCTCCAGAGAGCTGACCCTAAGTGGACATGGCTCTCCTACTGTTCTGTGGCTATTCTGCCCAGCTAATTAAGGATGGTATTACTCTTAAGATGGTTTAAACACACTGCACAAACATACAATACATGAAAGGCTAGTCAAAGCCTAGCCCATTAGGCCATTAGAGAGAACACGATCATAAAAAGCCCTGCATTTGATCAATCTCGGCACAGAGGATTAGACACTGTGCCGTCATAAGAGAAAGACCATCATTTGCACCTTAATGCAAGTGATATTGAAAGCGTTCAAGAGGAAATGCATCCTTAACCAAGTGCTAGCCTCAGCAAGGCATCAAAACATTGCCACTACAGCATGGCCAAGTAATATAGTGTTTTACCTAAGTAGATGGTTATACAATGGCCTTTGCAGCAGATTAATGGTGTTGCATATAGGCATAAACAAGCAATTAATCATTTTTGTCTAGGGTCTACAGGACCTACTGTGACAAATGTCTGTTAATGCCCCTCATTTAATCACTGCATCTGCATCTGCAAGCTTTGCTTGTTTAAGCGTCAAACTGTAAACCGCTACTGCTTAGCTTTAGGAGCACAGCTAAGCAGTAGCTCCTTTAAGAGTTGATGACTGACTCTAACCTGCAGAGCAGGTCTTAATGACAAATTAGCATTCATGATAACAATCAATCATGCTGATAATGACCATATTCATTTCATCAGAAAGAAAAACAGTTACTGCTACTACTGACTCTGGTCTTGTCTTGTTGAACCCTCTGTAACTGGACCTGTAAGCACCAAGGCCTCGTTTCCCCTTTGGGGCAGAATGGTTCTACCCAGCCAACATGCCTATGTGGGACTTATATGGGTGTAACCAGGACTAGGTGGGTTCCAGGTGGGCATGGGCTCTGAGTGGGTTTGGAAATGTGTTGTTACTGGTGGTCATAATATTCTAGTAAGACTGTGACAGTGTGCCAAGGGTGGTAGCATCTCTGAAACCACTAATTGCCAAACCAATGACATAACAGTGGTGCCCTATGGATCATTGATTCCATAGGGCAATGGCGACTCCGGCAAGTGGTACAGAGCAGGTGAAGTGCCACTGTGGACCAGTTACACCTTTCATCACCTAATACAGCCCATGCCATAGTGTCTACCTAGCGTCATCCGAGCCAAGGGTGGCCATATATAGTATGATTTGACTATATATATCGCTTATGGCTACCTGTGGCCTTATGAGGGTATCTTCCTTTTTGTGTCCTGACAATAACTCTAGAACAGAAGCGACGCGGCACAGGCCCCACCAGAACTAACACAGTTAATGTCCTAGAATCGAACTCAGTAAAGTAGGCCAGTCAGAGATTAGCCCTTTGGGACCCCAAGTGTGGAGTGGCCAAGTAGCATCAACACTACAGCATACTAGTTCTACAGTCACCAGACTAGAACGTTTTCTATTGATGCTAAAGGACTGTATAAGATACTTACCCTAATGAAACCAAATGATTATTTGACACAGTGTTAATGTGACCTAAAGTCCACCTAAATGAGAAGAACCCACATTAAGCTCTGGACCCAGATAAGCTTAGTTCTACAGCAGGTTTGCGATGTTGTATTGAGAGCTAACGTCCATATGGTATCCAGTAATTATTAAAAAAAATTTACTTGTGTGTTTTGGAGTAAATATATTTTTTCCAGTGTAAAGAAGACCAGTATCTTGAGTATATAAGCCTGGAAATGGTGCATGGTGTTATATGAACAATTATCGGCACAAGCCAGAGCACAAATGTAGGATCCATGCCGATATGTGCCCGAGCAATTGTCAACAACAATAGAGCTAATGGGCCTTCCATCAGCTCTGCAGTAGTATAGCACACAATAACAAGATGTTTGTTTAGATGATGTTTTGCCAGTGGCTGTATGCTGCAGTATACTGAATATAAATCTTGAGCTGGCTCCATCTTTGGAGTTTTAGTCGTGGTTATTTATTGATGTGTTTTGGTCACGATAAGATCTCTTGTTATATAAACAGGAAGCTCTATGAAACCGTGGGGTTTCGGGGTGGCTTTGGGAAGAAGTTAGCCAGGAACATGGCTCTGATCTACAAATGTGCATTCCCATGGTTGATGAGCTACAAGGCATGCAGGGAGGAAAGCATCAGAGCGACTGTGTGGAGGCTTTTGCTAAGTTGTGCTGAGTGAATGTCCTGAGGTCTGTGTGTGGGTGCAGGCCAGCATGACTCACTACTGTTAGTGACTGCGTTCTTATAAATAAGGGTTCTTAAAGGGCGTTCTAGGATTCTGGATACAGCCATTTAAACAGGAGAAGCCCTCTGGTCTCCCGCATTATTTCTGAGGGTTCATGTGGATTCCATGTGGAATTTATTTATTTGTTTATTTTTTACAAACTATTTATGTAGTTTTGTTTATTTAGGCATTAAATCTATTCGTTTTACTTAGTTTTCCCGGACCACATAAAACCACATAACTTGTTCCTCTTTCGATACTACAATGTGGATCATGGGCACCTACCTAGGATGTTGCTCAGGACCCCAAAAGATTAAAAAATGACCCTGTCGGTGGGCCAATGTGTCAATAAGACTCATAAAACTAGTAAAATGTACAAGTGGTTGCTGCATGGTTTCAAATATACTGAATAGCTCAGAAATACCTTATAGCTCAAATATTAATCAATTAAGAAAAAGATGAATCAGTTAAGGGTGTTTGGACCAAACAACTGAAACCTAGACCCTTGAGAAGAGGTGGTCTCAGTCTGGTCCCTAACAAACTTTGGAGCGGTTCATCTGTGGTGAGAACATGATCTGACCTCCATCCGACCCAGCTATGAGAGGTACTCTTAAAGATTGAGCTAAACGGCTCCCATTGCCAGGTGTTAACCTGGTATATTGCCCAGAGAATTATTACAGCTAAGAATATGTTAAACTGCACAGGAATATGCAGTAGTTCAGAACACAGAGCCTTATTTCTGTATTTACATCATTTACTTCATCACCCAAATAAACAACATCAGAGAAGCATTTGTGGCATGTTACCACACACACACACAGACACACACACAGTGTTAACAGGTGAACATCCCATGTCATTACCACCTCTGGTAAATGTCACATGCACTCAAATATCAGTGGAGCTTTAATATATCTTGGAAAGGCCTGTGTTATAGTAGAATTGGAAGAAAGCCGAGGAGTTCCAGACAAATCAATCACTAAAGGCCCAGACGAGTCAGACTCATGTCGAATGAAGGTACACACATACGCGCACACACTCTGTAATTCTGACAAAGTATTCAACTGATTGATGGAACAGTCAAAGCCCGGTGATGGATGGAGGCATGTGTGCTATCAGACAAGTGCCTGTCTGTCACCTGCAGAGATACATATAGATTACCAGAGCGCATCTATTCAGAAGCACGAGTGTGGCTCTTATCACAGTGTATTCCCGCAGTAATCCTCCATTAGGTAATGATAAAGGGCATATTAGCTTTCTGCATTCACTACATGAGCTCACTCAGACTGCAGTAGTATACACCCACAGCATCTTGTGTCAAGAAAGGTTAAGGTAAAGGTAGGCATATTATTAGCATGCAACCAAAGCCATTAACCACATGACCACGCCAATGCAACGTGCCAGTCATTCCCTTCAGCACAGTGGCTGTTGAACGTGAAAAACGTGAAAAAAAAAACAACCGATCTCAGTGTAGACCAACATGGTGACCCAGCTCAGGGGGAGATCCCCCTCAAGCTGGGGTCTCCCCTCCAAATTCCTCATGCGCACCGCTCTCTCTCCCTCTCTCTCTCCGCAAGCGGAGGAAAAACGCATATTTCGCCTCCCCCTGCCAGCGTATATACAGTGATACAGTGTATGTGGAGGAACAGGGTGCTACAACAGGCGCCCTCTATGCCTGTGCCAAGGAAAATGCTGCTGCATCACCGCCTCCGCCGCAAAGACCTCCACACTGCTGCCTCCATCCAACCATCCCTCCTTACAGCCTGGCCAGGGCAGAAATCAGCTAAAACCACAACCTGACTGCAAATATCCCACTGTTATAAAAGCAGTACAGTATCTGAAACGCGATTACGCGCGGTAATTACGCACGATCTCTCCTCCATCCTGCGCCCAATCTGGCCAATGATCAGCCTCAACATATCAGTGTTGATCAGCGTAAACAGATCAGATCAGCCAAAGTGCAATTAGGGTATGAATCATGGATTTATGGAACAAAAAGAGCGTAGGACACACGGTCCGGTGATATTACGCACGACACTACGCAGCTGCTTTAACCAGTATGAATTGATTAGCCTATGGAATTGAAGCTGAAGGGGTTGAGAGAGAGCGAGAGAGAGAGAGAGAGAGAGAGAGAGAGAGAGAGAGAGAGAGAGAGAGAGAGAGAGAAAGATGGTTAACAAAACGATCAGCTCTTACATTTCACTACCCGGTCGGTGGCGTTCAGGACCATGTCAGCGTTAGACATCTTCATGGGCAGTGGAGGTCTCAGGGATGGCTGGCGGGGTCCCCTCCTCGCAGAAGAAGAAGGAAGCGGCTCTAGTGTGTGTCGCGTGCTGCTGTCGCGGGAGCGAGCTGCAGTGGCATCACTCGGATGCGCGTGTGGCCGTTGTGGGAGCGCCGCTGCTGGGGGATAACCGGAGGAGCCTGGAGGAGAGGAGAGAGAGCTGCTGCTGCTGCTGCTGCTGAAGCTGAGGATGGGGCTGCTGATGCTTTCGGGTGGGGGAGGATGGAGGGAACGGACGGGGAGGGGAGGAAGAGCGAGAGAGAGAGAGAGAGAGAGAGAGAGAGAGAGAGAGAGAGAGACGTAGAGAGAGAAAGAGAGAGAGGGAGGGAGAGAGAGAGGGAGCTCGGGAGATCCTGGCGCGTTGCACCACCCCGACATGGCGAAGAGGGGAACTCCCACGCACCCATTTGAAGGGGCTGCCTGATGCTGCCATCAGGTGGAAGCGAAGGGGGCTTTCCCAAGCACACGCGCGCCACGCCATGTTTTGCTAATCAATAGCCTGTCTGACGCAGCGCAGGAGTGCGAAGGGAATGGAAAGGAGCTCTGCGTCGTTTTGCCATTTCTGAACCGTGTTTATTAATGTGGCCCAAGGCTGCAGGCTGGGCTGTCCTGAACGTTTGGAAACGTTTGATTCACACTCACCAGAAGCACGAAAGGTTGCACCACTGTGCGCATGATGGGACTATTTTGCATTGTTATGATTTGAGGTACATTTTTTTGGTCGAGCCCGGTGGGACATTCTCATATAGGCTATTTCACTATGATGTCTGTGAATAACCTTTAACACGTATACATATGTAAATAACCTTTTCTCTGATTGGCTACCCTGCATTGCAACTCGTTCAAGCTGTTCAGACTGAAACGCTGCTTATAGCTGCAGAATGGGCGGAGCCTAACTACTGTCGTCTTTTTTTTTTGCAAAAATATTAAAAAGGAAAAACTAAAATATTGCATTGACATAAGTATTCAGACCCTTTACTCAGCACCTTTGGCAGCGATTACAGCCTCCAGTCTTTTTGGGTATGATGCCACAAGGTTTGCACACCTGGGTTTGGGGATTTTCTGCCATTCGTCTCTGCAGATCCTCTCAAGCTCTGTCAGGTTGGAAGGGGACCATTGGTGGAAATCCATTTTCAGGTGTCTCCAGAGATGTTAGATTGGGTTCAAGTCAGGGCTCTAGTTGGGTCACTCAAAGACATTCACAGATTTGTCCCTAAGCCCCTCCTGTGGTTGTCTTGGCTGTGTGCTTAGGCTCACTGTTTTGTTAAAAAATAAACATTCAACCCCGTCTCGAACGCTCCGGATCAGGTTTTCATTAAGATCTCTGTTTTTTACGCCATGTAGCTTTCCCTCAACCCTGAACAGTCACCCTGTGCCAGACGCTGAAAAACACCCCACAGCATGGTGCTGCCACTACCATGCACCACCTTCAGTGCCTGTTTTTTTCCAGACATGGTCCTCAGAATTGAGGCCAAAAAGTTCAGTCCTGGTTTCCTCAGACCAGACAGTCTTGTTTCTCACAGTCTGAGTGTACTTTAGGCGTCTTTTACTGAGAAGGCTGAGGCTTCTGTCGTTTTGTCATTAAACCCAGATTGGTGGAATGCTGCAGTGATGGTTGACCTTCCGGACATATTTTACTTTATTCTGCACACAGCAGTTCAGCCACAGAGACCATTAGGTTATTGGTCACCTCTCTGACCAAGGCCCTTCTCCCTTGGTGGGGCGGCCAGCTGTATGAAGGGTCCAGGTTGTTTCAAACATCTTCCATTTAAGAATTATGGAGAATGCTGTGCTCTTTGGAACCTTCAGAGCAGCAGAATGTTTTTGTAGCCTTCTCCAGATCTGTGCCTCCACACAGCTCTCTCTCTCTCTCTCTGAGCTCTACAGACTACTATACTTTTCTCCTCAAGACTTGGTTTTTGCTCTGATATGGATTGTCAGACATAATATAGACAGGTATGTGTCTTTCCAAATCATGTCCAACTGAATTTACCACAGGTGGACTCCAATCAAAGTGTAGAAACATCTCCAAGATGTTCAAGAGAAAAGGGAGGTCCCAGAGCTAAAATCCAAGTGTCATAACACAGGATCTAAATACTGTCAATGTGAAATTTTAGTTTTTTCTTTTGAATACATTTGCAATCAGTTTAATTATCACTGAATTATCATTATGAGGTATTGAATGCAGACTGGTGGACGAAAAGGCATTTTTATTTTAGCACCAAGGCTCAACACAAAATGTGAAAAGTGAAAGGGTCTAAAAACTTTCCAGATGCATTATCCATTATGTCTGACTATTTACAGCAGTTAAGATCTGCTCCATTCTGCAGCTGTTTTACTATAATGACAATAACGTTAGATTGAACTGAATAGAATTGAAAGTGAACAGTCAGTTCTTGTGGCAAAAGTAGGAGGACAAGTGTAAGAACCTAAGCCAGGTTAGGCTAGACACCTGGGTCAGATCATCTCAAGCTGCCCACAGCAAGAATGCCGCCCTGGATAGCTGCCCATAATCTGCCACTGATCTATGATGTGATATCCCTCAAAAAACAATATCAGAACACACTAAGTGATTGATTAGGTTCAGTCAATAGAGATAAGGCCCATCATGCACCTTCTAAATATGTCAGCCTGAAAACAGCCAGGATCCACAGAGTGATCTCACATAATTCCACTACTGTATCTGGTAGTGGTAGGATGGTAGGATAGGTTGTAGATGGGTATAAACAATCCTTATTTGTTATCTCTTACACTTACCTTCTCAGTAAAATAAGAATTACACACAAAAATAAGAATTATATTGTATACAACAACAGTGATATAATAATAATAATAATAATAATTATTATTATTATTATTATTATTATTATTAATATGTGTAACAGAATATAGGTGCCTTCAAATCGCCCTAGTAATTCCCTGTGAAGTGATCTTCACAGGCTAGTCAGCCATTTTAAGGGCGGTTCCAAACCACAGGGACTGAACGCCTTTAGCTAGAAGGGATCTTCAGGGTGTGTAGGGAGGAGTGAACAAGGGCTCATCACTCGACAGGAAGTTGCAGAAATGTTTACTCATCAGTTATTATATTGAATGACTAGAAGAGCGCGAGTTGCTTCATTATAATAGTAATAAAAACAGAGTAAATGTGGAGCGAAACGCAGCTAACGTCTCAGTTCTTACATCAAAGCTGAACGACGGCTGTCAGTCAACATGCCTTCAGGACCACGGACAGCAGCCGAGATTAACGTCACCAATCCAACCTGACGTTAAATAATATAATGATCATAACAGCGGACTCCTCCCGAAACTAGTTCTGTCACACATAATCCAGAGGTGCAGAAAACGTAATGCTGTTAAAGGGGTGTAAAACACAGGGCTTGTCTAATAAAGGTCTCTAAATCAGTATCATTGTACTCATTATGCTAATTTATAAAAGTCGGAGCGTGAGGGCGCGTGAGGGACTTTGGCTTTGAAATGTTGATTTTGGCGGCCATTGCTGTAACCGTGCTCTCTGCCTTCACACAGTGAGCGAGGGGGTAACGCACTGTGTAGAGCATCCACCTGAACACCCTCCTATAGGGCTGGTCTGTGAGAGCTCGTTCTGGTGTCGGAGGGTCCTTGGTGATTTTTATGTGATAGGTGACATCATCGGATCAAAGCTCGGAAGAGCGTGAGGGGCGCGCGCACAATGGCTTTAAAAAGGATCTATAAGGTAAGGAACTGCCCGCTCCTGTGGCCAATTCCATCAGCCCTGTTCTTAATGTTTCTACCCCCATCGAGGTTGAGAAGCAGAGGTAACCACGGCTAAAACGTCTTTGCTTAGCTTTACTTACGACTGGGGGGGGCGACTGAAAGCGTAGTCATCCGTCTGGATTACCCTAAACAAAGACGTTTATTCATTCATTTGCATAAAATGAAAATAGTGTTTGTATGATGCCGCGTCGTTCAGTAGAAAGTGTGTGCTCAGCATATATGGACTTGATTACGTTAATGCTTCATTCAGTCACAGTTCCTGTTGACATATAACAACCCTCTTGGTTTGTTTTCAGTGTAGACGAATATATAAAAAAAAAAACCAATTGGCCTAAAATCACCTGCCTTATATAGAGTAGGTCCCCCTTTTGCTGACAACACAGCCCTGACCCATCAATGCATGGAGTCCACAAGACCTCTCAAGGCGTCCTGTGGCATCTTGCACCAAGACACCAGCAGCAGATCTAATCATTCAAGTCCTGCAAGTTGTGAGCTGAGCCCTTATAGATCACCACATCAAGGAGCCTTGGGCGCCCATGACCCTGTCATGTCGTTCTTCTTTGGGCCACTTTTGGTAGGTACTGACCACAGCATACCAGAAACACTCCACAAGACCTGCCTGGTGTTTTGGAGATGCTCTGAGCCCAGTCATCTAGCCATCTTGGCATCTTGGCTAGATGCCAAAGTTGTCTAATCTCTGACAGTTCTTGACTATTCACTTCCCCACTGACGGACCCACACTTATAGCTTATATAGCTTATGCAACTTGGCTCGGTGCCAAACTTGGTCGTCGTCAAAGTTTACTTACGTAGTTTTCATATTAAGGCTGATGAGTGTCTAACGTTATATGCACCTGACCTTGCCATATACTGCCTAAAAGTAACAGACAGATAAGGTTGGTTTTAAGTCCGGGATTAAGTCCAGTCTTAAACTCAATTTTTCTTCCAATGAGAATTCTCTGTTTAGATTTCTGTATAGCCCTACTGTTCGGCCAACCTGACATTGTGTCGGTCTCTGTTTACCCTAAAGAAATGACAGGCTGTTTGGTTTCTATGCCTGTAAGCCTGATTTCAGTTAATTAGCTCTGTTCTGATTGGCCGTCATGCATTAGGCCTCATTCAAAAAGCAGTCAAGGCTGTCCTTATTACTTCAGTGTGAATGGGAGGGGCTTAAACTGCTGTAGGTTGAATAGGTATGTATATTTAAATGCAGGGTTTCCTGCTTTTGCATTATGTATGTTTTAAAACTTCAACAGTGCTTTTAATGAAAGAAGACAGCTTAATATTCAGCTTGCCATAATGTGGGTCCTTTAATCCCTGACCAGAAAACATGCATTATTATATACCTGATATTCCTTTGACTTTAGGAGCTGAACGACTTTGCCAGAGACCCTCCAGCCCAGTGCTCGGCCGGTCCCGTAGGAGATGATAGTAAGTGTCTGTCAGTCCAAGATCTCACTTGCCTGACATATGACAGCTAGGTGGGCACAGCTCTGTGTTCTAATATGGCTGTTTTTGCCAGGCCAGTCTTTCCCTTGTTCCAGCTCTGCGTTTCTTCAGAGTGAGAGGCATGCTGTTAATGGTCTCAGCATCACTGCAGCAGATATGGCTGATTATCACCTTTCACACTGCTGAGACTATCAAACACTGTAAAGTTAAGAAACACCATGTGAGCAGGCGACCTTACATCTCCCTTACTTAGTTTTTTTTTCTTTCTTTCAGTGTTTCACTGGCAGGCGACTATAATGGGGCCTGTAAGTATTAAACCTCTACTGTTATTACCTCTGTGTGTGAACACTGGATTAAGCAAAAAGTAACTTGTCTAATCTCTGACAGAACGACAGCCCCTACCAAAGTGGTGTGTTCTTCTTGACCATTCACTTCCCCACTGACTATCCTTTCAAACCACCAAAGGTGAGTCAGAGCCATACTGTTATAGCCTATGCAGTACTTGTGTTTGCCTCTAGAGGTCTCCATGACTCTATAAAACAGTTAGGCTATATCTACTGCACAGCATTAGAGCACGTTGTGAGCTTTCACAGGTCACGTGTTAAGCTGTCTGAATTGTGTAGCTATATGGTTTATTCTGGTCATCTCTCTGCTTTGGTTTAGGTTGCGTTTACCACCCGGATTTACCACCCGAACATCAACAGTAATGGCAGTATCTGCTTGGACATACTGAGGTCGCAGTGGTCACCAGCTCTTACCATATCCAAAGGTATTGCTTAGGAAAATGAAAAATAATGAAAAAGGGTTGAGCGTTAGAACCATTGCAGGTGGCCACCATGATGATGAACCACATAATTACATTGGTGTATCTGCACAACTGGTGCATTTTGTCTCTTCCAACAGGTTGTGATACGTATTGTCTCCCTCTTTTTACTTTAATTACTTTAATTTTATTGTGATTACAATATTTTTGCTATATCGGCAACCCCAGCCATGTGCTTTTTAGTTTTGTGATGATGGACGTGCCGAAATTGAATTAAAGGAACAGTAAGGAATCATCTCTAATAGCTCAATAGGTCATAGATTCGATCCCCTGAACCGACAGAACACAACTAAAGTGCCCTTGAGCACCCCCAATTCCCTAAATGCCGCAAATAGGGCTGCCACCGTTCCGGGCATGTGCATTCACTGTTCCCTAGTCTGTGAGAGGTTAAATGTGGAGGACATGGTCTTCTTCTTCTTATGAAACCCAGTATTCCAATATTGGATTAAAGTAAATCCATATGATAAAAAAAAAAGTAAAATGGTCAGTGGTGGTTCAGTCGTTAGCGTGCTGTTTTATTGATCACAGGGTTGTGGGCTCGATATTTGCGTCTACTAAGCTGCCACTGCTGGGCTCTTGAGCAGAGCCCTTATCCATGTCTGCTCCAAGGGCACCGTAGAATGGCGAACACTGTGCCCTGAGCCTGGCTTTCTAATAATGACAATAAATGTACAATATATGGACAAAAGTATTGGGACACCGGCTCATTCATTGTTTCTTCTGAAATCAAGGGTATTAAAATAAGTTTTTCCTGCTTTTGTTGGAGTAACTGACTCTACTGAGCAGGGAAGGCTTTCTACCAGATTTTGGAGCATTGCTGTGAGGATTTGATTGCATTCAGCAACAAGAGCGTTACTGAGGTCAGGATGTTGGATGGTCACCACCCCTCCTCATTCCGCAACTCCCCAACTCATCCCAAGTATTGGATGGAGCAGAGAAAACAGTTCCACTGCTCCACAGCTCATTGCTGGGGGGGCTTTGTACCCCTCTAGACCATGGCTGGCTTCATGTTTATCTGCTGCAGAGAGTCCTATTCAATCAGTACGACTTCTCTACAGGGACTTGTCAAGCTGTGTATGTGTGTCACTGAATGCATTAATTAGAAGATGTGTCCATAAACATTTGGACATATACTTAACTTCAGACTTCTCACTTATGTTAAAATAGTAAATTGGCCATGTATCAAACACCTCTCGAATTATAGTTGTGTTTGTGGAAGGTTTGTGTGGGCTTTTGTCCACAGACAGGCAGAGTAATGGTGGTGACTCTTCTCTCTTTCCCTCAAGTGCTTCTGTCCATCTGCTCCCTCCTGTGTGACCCCAACCCAGATGACCCTCTAGTGCCTGAGATTGCCCGCATCTACAAAGCAGATCGTGACAAGTAGGTGCTCATGAGATTACATTCTTTACCCATTTAAATGTGTTGGATGCTGTCAATGGGAAAAAAACATCTTTTCTCCTCAACAGGTACAACAGAATAGCCAGAGAGTGGACGCAAAAGTATGCCATGTAGTTTTTGGAGCTGGACAACACAGAATTGCCCTCTCTTCTCCTGGACAAGTGACACACTGAAGAAAAAAAAGGAAAAGGCACATCTCATTTGTTTCCATTGGGGTGCATTCTTTGCGCTGCACCTTCTACTACTTTGCACTTGCCATCCATTCCACCTTCTTGACCATTCCCTTTTTTAGCTGTCATTTTGTACATATTGCATTTATGAATGTTGGAAGAAGTTCTTTTAAGCTCTTTAACAGCTTTGCAACAGACGGAGCAACCTCAAATCATTTTCACCTGCAACCTGTATGAATTTGGAGCAATTCAGATGGGACTATACTAGAAACTGCAGCTGTTTTTGATGGCATTTTGACGTATTTCTGCCCTTTACTATTTGTCATTTTCTTTTGACTGTTGATTTTGTCTGACAGAGAGTGGAAATTGTTTGTTTGTTTAATTCATTCTTCCTATTTGAACCCCTTCATTACTTCATCAAGAATCACCAGTTTAAAGCCCCATTCACCCCTGGTATTAATGTGCATCTCGTGCGACCACTTGTGACTTGTGATCAGGGTTTCTCACATCATTGCTGCTGAAGGAGGGGCATGGTGCATGTCAATGCAGCAACTCTTCTGCTGCTTTTGTTTTGACCCTGAAATGGCTATTTAATCAGGTTCCAGTATGGGCTATTTGAGATTTTTCAATTGTATTGTTTATGTGGTTGATGTGGGTGCTTTGCTGTCAAGGACGCATCAGAACGCTTTGGCGTTCACACTATAAGGAAATTGTGGTCAAAATCATCTCTGACCACCTCCAAATGTGGTTGGAGTGATCGGATTACAATGCACCCTCGAGATGCATTGTACTTTCACAAAGTACGCTCACACCTGCTCTTTGTGATGGCCACTTATGATCGAATCACCCAGGATACATGTTCATGCCAGATGTGAACGGGGCCTAATTGATATACCAGTTGAAACCATTCACTTCCATCCAGCAATTGTTTTCCCCAACTAACCTGGGAACTGATAGAGCTTATGTATGGGTGTGTGTAATAAAATGATTGTAATTATTTCTTATTAGGTACCTTAATTTATTAACCTCTAAAAAATAGCAGGGGTCTAGCAGAAATGAAATGTAAAACAAACATTTTATACTTACTTTTGATCAGCTTTTTCATTTTATTTGGAAATCAAGCTCCTTGAGTCTGGAGGAAGAGTAGAGAGACACAGAGTCCAAGGTGTCTGAAGTCCAGTGGGAGATTTCTGCAGTCTGTGATGGTTTGGGATTTAATGTCATCTGCTGTCCACTGTCCACTTATCAGGTCCAAAGTCAACACAGCGTGAGAGATGCCGATTTCCTTTTCCAGGTGTTATGTCCCTACTTAGCACTTGTCCACAGTGCCAAAACGAATACTTAATTGTTTTACTGACCATAATATTACTGTTCTTGATTTGCCAACCAACTCTTTAGACCTGAACCCCATAGAGAATCACTATCAAAGCAACCTGGGCTTCAGTAACATCTCAGCAGTGCCACAAGCTGATTGCCTCCATACCACGCCACATTGCTGAAATAATTTGTGATAAAGGCGCTGAGTATTGAGTGTATGAATGAACATAAGTTTCATAAGTTGGACATTTCTGTATTGTATATTCTACTGTGTTTCATCTTAGCAAATGTTCTAATACGTTGAGATACTGGATTTCATGAGCTATAAGCCATACTGATCAAAGGTAAAATTAAGAAAATATATACGAAATGAATATATAATATTCAACTTTTTAAGTAAATTATAAGCAACAAAAATAACTGTTTCTCAGTAGTTAGCAAACAACTTTCAATGGTTACTGAACAGAACATGAGATTGCTGAATAATGACTTACACTGAATAATAAGCATGCAGGATCTATCATCATAACAAGTAGAAAGGATAAAGTGGAATCCAAAGGATCCATCATAATGTAGGATTTTCAGTTGTAAAGTATCCAACACACCACTAGATGGTGCTCTCTCACTGAAGTATGTAATCGCTGGCAGTGTCTGAACAATACTCTTATTTCTGTTTAAAAGGCTTTTAACTTTTTTTATAGTCAATGTTTGGATTTAGGAGTTCCGTAGCTGAACTCTAGCAATAGATGAATCCTGTCATCAGCTCATGTGTGGACATAAGTGTTAGGCCACACCTGTGTGTGTGCTGACAGCCCAAGCCAATTAGACCTCCAGTTCTAAGACACATGAACCTTCTCTACTCTCTGTGGAAACTCCAAGAGCTGATCATCACCCGTCCTCAGTGGCTCTTAGCTGCGGGTGAAGCAATGCAGTGTGAGTCACACCTCTCTCTCTCTCTTTCTCTCTGTCTCTCTCTCCCACCCTATCTGTCCTCTATCCTTCTTTCCTCTCAGCTGTTGGGCTGGGTCAGAGCCGCTCCTCTCTCTCTCTCTCTCTCTCTCTCTCTCTCTCTCTCTCTCTCTCTCTCTCTCTCTCATCCTGTCAGGCAGCTTTGCGCGCACTGCCATATGCTCCTGAGAGCACAGTAAGAGTCCAAACATTGCCCCCAAATCCAGCCTTGGGGGAGGAAAGGCAGGGAAGGGGTGGGGGGAGAGAGGAGCCGGATAAGCCAGAGGAGCAAAGGAGAAACAGACATGCAAACCAAATCACAGAGAGAGAAATAAAGGACAGAGAGGGGGTGGGTGTTACTCAACTGCTCCATTCTCTTGAGTGTAATTTCCAAAGTAATTTCAGTGTGTACAGGTTTGTGTGTATGTGTATGTATGTGTGTGTGTGTGTGTGTGTGTGTGTGAAATTTGACATAAGCATGTGTCTATGGACCTTGCTTGGTTGACAGGGGCACAGAGAAAGAAACATGCACTCACCAAGCACTTTATTAGGTACTAATAATGGGAACACCTCCTTGTACTCTCAAAGCAGGTTGGAAACATTCGTTTGAGATCCTCGCCCATGCTGACATGATTCTTTTACGTACCTCCTGCCGATTTATCAGGAGAGTCTTAATTTGGCGAATTTCCCAAAAGTGTTCTATTGTTCTAGTGTTCTATTGGGGCCACTAAAGAACACCGAGCTCATTGTCATGATCATGAAACCAGTATGTGACATAGTGCAGCATCATGTGGGAAGTAGCTGTTAGAAGATGATCAAATTGTGTTCAAGAAGGGATGCAGCAATACTCAAATAAGCTGAGACAGACTGACTGGTATTAACAGGCCCAAAGTGGGCTTTGAAAACATTGCCCACACCAAATCCTGACTTATCGTCTGTGGACGTTTTTCCAGTTTTCGAAAATTTGTTTTGGTGAGACCTTTGTCCACTGCAGCCTCAGCTTTCTGTTCTTGGCTGACAGAGGTGGGACCTGATGTGGTCATCTGCTGTTGTAGCCCATCAGGTTTGAGCATTCTGTGTTGTGCATTCTGAGATGTTTTGGTGGTACAGAGTTACGGTAGACTTTCTGTCAGTTCGAGTCTGGACATTCTCTGTTGACCTCTCTCATTAACAAGGCTTGTCTGTCTGCAGAACTGCTGCTCACGGGGTGTTTTCCTTTATTGAACCATTCTGAGTTAACTCTACAGGCTGATGTTCTGAAAATCTCATGCTGAGATCACATTTTCCCCATTCTGATGGTTGATGTGAGCATTACCTGCCATGTGATTGGCTGATTAGGTAATTGAATGAATAATGAGTAGGTGTACAGGTGTTCTTAATAGAGTACTTGGTTAGGGTATTACTCCTTAATGTCTGTATTATATATTTTAATATAGGCCCTGTTAGAAAGTGATAGTTGGAGCGGTTGAGTGACTATGGCACAGGAAAACAAACAAACTGAGAGATGACTTATTAGTGTCCATGCTGTAGAGGAGATGAGATCAGGGAGGGCCACAGCGGCCCTGTTACTCAGAGCAGTGTGTGTGTGTGAGAGAGAGAGAGAGCTGTGGGGGAGTGAGGGGAGTGCTGTTTGTTTGGGAAGATCACGCAGCTCGCAACATTCCACAGCGTCTGAGGAACCGGACATCTCTCTCTCTCTCTCTCTCTCTCTCTCTTTCTCTCTGTTCTCTATTTCTTTTTCAGGGTGGTGTTTAGGGGCACTCCTGTGGTGCTGGTCATGTGTGCAGCTGGAGAGAGAGAGAGAGAGAGAGCGTGTAACGCTAATCCCCCTCCCCTCTGAGGAAAGCGCGCTGCCTCGTCTCGCGCACAGAGAAAACAACAAAGATCTGAGTGTGGCCGCAGCCTCGAGGCTCAGCGCGCCCACCACAACCTCTACCGTGTCACGGCTTGCTCTTGCTCTCTCTCTCTGTTTCTCACTCCCCCTCTCCACTCTGTATCCGTTTCCCTCTCTCTCTTCTCCAAATCTCTCTCTCTCTCCCACTCTGTCTTTCTCTCTCTCTCTCTCTCTCTCCCTCTCTGTCTGTTTGTCCCTCGCCTTCTCCTTCATCTCCTCTTCTTCTCTCTCTCTCTTTCTTTCTCACATCCTCTCTTCACTCAGTATCTGTTTCCCTCTCTCTCTTCTCTTAATGTCTCTCTGTCTCTCTCTCCCTTTCTATCTGTTTGTCCCTCATCTTCTCCTTCGCCTCTTCGTCTTCATCTCTCTCTTTCTCTCCCCCATGAGACACAATCTTCACTTAAACTGCCTTGGTCTAATTTTTCTTTTGCTCTTTACTCTGAGCACATGTCTGCGCAACAAATGCCTCATTGTACATGCATGTATTCATAATTTGTTTGACAGGAGCAATTACTGTCCATAAAAGCAACTCTCACCTGTAACAAGGATGAAGGAGCTACTAAAGTGAAGAGCAAGAAAACAACACATCATGAATATGTCATTAAGTGAATAGTGGATTATTGAGGGAGGCTTGAAAGCTAGCTTATAGGTTCAAAGAATCACCCCAGAGGGTGGAAGAAAGTCCTTCACTCATATAAAAGGTGATTGGGTACAAAAATGATATGATTGAAATGTGAGATGCACCAGAACTAACATAAATCATTCTCATCAGAGGGCGGTAGTAAAGAACCACCCCAAACATGTAGTTGATGTGTCCACTTTTACAATGGAGTCCTGACTCCTGACTCCTGACCCTGTCCAATGGCTGGAAAGATAGTGAAACTTACTGGTTGATAGTGAAACTTAACCAGAGGTTGAGCACAGTTGTGCTTGGGAGTCACATGCACTCATCGTGGATATGAATGTCATGACAATATTGACAAATGATTCCACACAAACTAACTATTATCTCAACTATTTATTTTTGAGTTAGTTTGACCCAATCATTTGAAGTTATCCCAGCTTTCTGAAGTTTTTAATTGACTAACTCATCCTCAGCTAGGAGAAAATTGGTTCTGATGGTCAGGAACAACCCAAGAACCACAAAGCACAGACCTGCCATGCACTACAAACTGGAACATGCTGGAACACCAGTGTCACTGTGTACAGTCAATTGAGTTTCACATCATCATGGACTGAGAGGCTGCCGTCCAAAAAGTAAGCCCCTGCTCCAAAATCAACACCTTCAAGCTTGATTGAAGTTCGCAGCTGCACACATGGAGAACCTTCTGGAGGAAAGTTCTATGGTTTGATGAGACAAAGCTTGAGTTGTTTGATGAGTTTAGGTATTCAAAAATTCTCAAGCTGACCTCAAACTATCAGCTAGATTCTTGAGACATAGACACATTTGAGAGTTCCAACAGCACAGTGACCCCAAACACACATTAAAAATGGCAGTGAACCGGATAATCAAGCTAACATTAAGTCCTGACTTAAAAAATCTATCGACTGTGCTTAAAAGACAGGTTTGTGCTAGGGAACCTAGCAGTGGTTTTACCTAGCCAGTTCTGGACCTATCCTAGTTGGTCCACATTGTAGATGTAAAGCTCATCTGTTGCTGCACAGTTTGTTGGTCATCCTCTAGTCCTTCATCAGTAGTCACAGGACGCTGCCTACATGACGCTGTTTTTTGTTTTTGGTGGACTGATGCTGAGGTGTTTAAAAACTCCAGCAGCACTGCTGTGTCGGATCCACTCAAACCAGCACAGCACACACCAACACGCCACCACCATGTCAGTATTACTGCAGTGCTGAGAATGACCCACCACCCAGATAATACCTGCCCTGGTGGTCCTGTGGGGTCCTGACCATTGAGGAACAGGGTGAAAGGATGCTAACAGAGTATGCAGATAAACAGATAGACTACAGTCTGTAATTATAGAAATACACTGTGCTGTAAATGGAGCTGATATAATGGACAATGAGTGTAGAATCAAGGAGGTGGTGTTAATGTTATGGCTGATCAGTGTAAATCTGTGTTAGCAAAATCAGCATGTTCAAAATTCAGAGAAAGAAGCAACTACTGCTGTTTTAGAGGAATATTAAATCATAGTCAACATGATTTACTTCTCCTGCTCAAGCAAACCTGATTCAACTCACCTTTTAACTGCCAGGATTAGAAGGTCTGCTAGAGCAGAGAAATCAGTTCTGGAGTTTGGACCCTGTTGTCCACCCCTGCTCTAGAGGTATACTAGTTCAATGTTTCTCAAACCAGTCTTTGGAACCCACTTCCCCATTTTATTTACCATTCCAGATCCCACTATGTATAAGTAAAAGTGGTCAATATTATCATGGTAATTCTGCATAACATTTCTCACATCAATGACTGAATGACTAAAGGTGTGCCTTGTGTCCTCCTGAGACATGTCCATTCATTTATGATGAATGGTAGACATAAGTCTCAGACCTGTAAGTCAAACATGATTTATTCAATCTGGCTGAATCCTACTGTACTGCAAGAGAAGGCCTCGATTGTGGGGGTGTGGCCAATAGAGCACAGAGGCGGTCTCTGAAACTGTCCCCTATTCACCATTCCCTACATGCAAAATACAAATCACTACATACAACACTATTATAGGGGACATCATTTAACAAGGTTTTGAACAATTTCAAACACCTTGTTATGTGTGAGCTCACTTCTTAAGACTTGAGACTTGAGTAAGGCCAAATGTTTTATTTGGAATTGTGGAAGGGGAGTCAGGCTTGGAGCTATCAGTAGATGAGGTGGAGGAGGGCCGGTGCAGGAAGGTGAAAGGTCAAAATAGGACCTATAAGCCTTCTAGGAGACAGAGCAGAAACGTTTGGTCTTTTGGTTACTCCAAACACGCAGGATTTTGGAAACATTTTTGAGCACACAAACCAGCGGGAGGTGCACTTCTCTGGAGGAAGCCTTTGAGTGTTCAGATTTGTTTCCTTCACCTTCCTGTTTTGATGTTCATTAAATAAAAAACAAATTAACAAAAATCCACAACCATGAAAATGAACACAATACCATAACATCCCCTACATTCTGAGAGCAAGCAAGACCTGATGTCCACTACAATGGTTTTTACTGTAACAGTAATTAGTGAACTTGTCTGTCCTCTGCTAAATACAGGTTTCCGCAGAGGACTACTGAAGCTCACTAATTCAGTAGATGTTTTACTGTGATGCTCTTGGTCGTAGTTTGTATTACCACTTTGTGACACTTCCAGTAAAATAGTTCTTACTGTAATCTTGATAAGCTGTTTTGATATCTGAACCCAAGAGCCCAGTTAACCCCACAGTGCCAAAACACACAACACTGGCAATGTTCATAAAATTAGCTGTTTCAAGTTCTACATTACAGCTATGATCTAGGCTACTTGAAAATGTAGTGACATGTTTGGGGGGTAGTAGATGTGTAGAGGTTGATGTAGTGTGTTTCCTTGGACAAATGTTGAGAAGGTTGGTGTAGTGTGTGTTTCAGGAGAAATATGAAGAAGGTTGGTGTAGTGTGCTCCAGGAGAAATGTGGAAAAGGTTGGTGTACTGTATGTTTTACCGGAAAATGTGGAGAGGGTTGGTGTAGTGTGTTTTAGGAGAAATGTGGAGAGGGTTGGTGTAGTGTGTTTTAGGAGAAATGTGGAGAAGGTTGGTGTACTGTGTGTTTTAGGAGAAATGTGGAGAAGGTTGGTGTAGTGTGTGTTTCAGGAGAAATGTGAAGAAGGTTGGTGTAGTATGTGTTTCAGGAGAAATGTGGAGAAGGTTGGTGTAGTGTGTTTGAGGAGAAATGTGGAGAAAGTTGGTGTAGTGTGTGTTTCAGGAGAAATGTGGAGAAGGTTGGTGTAGTGTGTTTGAGGAGAAACATGAAGAAGGTTGGTGTAGTGTGTGTTTCAGGAGAAATGTGGAGAAAGTTGGTGTAGTGTGTGTTTCAGGAGAAATGTGAAGAGGGTTGGTGTAGTGTGTTTTAGGAGAAATGTGGAGAAGGTTGGTGCAGTGTGCTCCAGGAGAAATGTGGAAAAGGTTGGTGTAGTGTGTGTTTTAGGAGAAATGTGAAGAGGGTTGGTGTAGTGTGTTTTAGGAGAAATGTGGTGTAGTGTGTGTTGGTGTAGTGTGTGTTTTAGGAGAAATGTGGAGAAGGTTGGTGTAGTGTGTTTCAGGAGAAATGTGGAGATGGTTGGTGTAGTGTGTTTCAGGAGAAATGTGAAGAAGGTTGATGTAGTGTGTGTTTTAGGAGAAATGTGGGGAAGGTTGGTGTAGTGTGTGTTTCAGGAGAAATGTGAAGAAGGTTGGTGTAGTGTGTGTTTCAGGAGAAATGTGGAGAAAGTTGGTGGAGTGTGTGTTTCAGGAGAAATGTGGAGAAGATTGGTGTAGTGTATTTCAGGAGAAATGTGGAGAAGGTTGGTGTAGTGTGTGTTTCAGGAGAAATGTGGAGAAGGTTGGAGTAGTGTGTGTTTCGGGTGAAATGTGGAGATGTGGCTGGTGTAGTGTGTTTTAGGAGAAATGTGGAGAAGGTTGGAGTAGTGTGTGTTTCAGGAGAAATGTGGAGAAGGTTGGTGTAGTGTGTGTTTCAGGAGAAATGTGGGGAGGGTTGGTGTAGTGTGTTTTAGGAGAAATGTGGAGATGGTTGGTGTAGTGTGTGTTTTAGGAGAAATGTGGAGAAGGTTGGTGCAGTGTGCTCCAGGAGAAATGTGGAAAAGGTTGGTGTAGTGTGTGTTTTAGGAGAAATGTGAAGAGGGTTGGTGTAGTGTGTTTTAGGAGAAATGTGGTGTAGTGTGT
The DNA here is from genome assembly GCF_030463535.1 of Salminus brasiliensis. Lineage (NCBI taxonomy): Eukaryota > Metazoa > Chordata > Actinopteri > Characiformes > Bryconidae > Salminus > Salminus brasiliensis. The sequence continues at coordinate 17,652,758 of NC_132895.1, forward strand.
GTTGGTGTAGTGTGTGTTTTAGGAGAAATGTGGAGAAGGTTGGTGTAGTGTGTTTCAGGAGAAATGTGGAGATGGTTGGTGTAGTGTGTTTCAGGAGAAATGTGAAGAAGGTTGATGTAGTGTGTGTTTTAGGAGAAATGTGGGGAAGGTTGGTGTAGTGTGTGTTTCAGGAGAAATGTGAAGAAGGTTGGTGTAGTGTGTGTTTCAGGAGAAATGTGGAGAAAGTTGGTGTAGTGTGTGTTTCAGGAGAAATGTGGAGAAGATTGGTGTAGTGTATTTCAGGAGAAATGTGGAGAAGGTTGGTGTAGTGTGTGTTTCAGGAGAAATGTGGAGAAGGTTGGAGTAGTGTGTGTTTCGGGAGAAATGTGGAGATGTGGCTGGTGTAGTGTGTTTTAGGAGAAATGTGGAGAAGGTTGGAGTAGTGTGTGTTTCAGGAGAAATGTGGAGATATGGTTGGTGTAGTGTGTTTTAGGAGAAATGTGGAGATGTGGTTGGTGTAGTGTGTTTAATAGTTATTGAACTAAACCCAAATCAGGTAAAAACATACAGAACAAGCCCCACACACTGTCTGAGATGTTGGACTTCCTCTGCCAGGTGGGTTTGCTTCAGTGCTGAACTGCACTGGGAGCTTCCTGTCATGTATGTCTCCATGTTTATGGTCTTTGTTCATGTCATCAGCTAATGATGACCACTGTGCAGGGGGCATGTTTCATGATAGTCCATGAAGCGTTCCACGATTGCTTCCGCTTGACCATAAAAATGAATGTATTTCAATGGAAACCCTTTTCTATGTGGATGTTCATGTGAGTAGGCATGGTTTGCTAAGAACAAAAACTCTCACTCAAGAGGAGATAAGAAAGTATTACAACTACATTATCTACTGACTCTAAAGCTTTAGTGTAAACAAACTTGTTCTGTAAGCAAAGCGCACTGAGAAAGATCTTTTCTTTTTTGCTTCAGTGCTTTTAATATCAACATTATTTAGGGACAGAGATGTTTCGTTTTTCTCTGGCAAAACTATGCGGTTCCACCCCATTAAGTCCCTTTCATTTTCATTACCTCTGCCCCATATATCTGTTTGGATTTGTGCCTTCTAACTCCTTAATATATGTCACTAAATAGACAAAAACAAAAAAATCAGCCACTAAAGATGTTAACAAGAAGGTGTTTACACCCATCAAACGCATAACTCTGCTGAAAAAAGCAGCCTGGCCAGCTCAAGCTAGTCATGCTAGTTAAGCTGAGTAAGACCAAGCTGGTTGACCAGCATGACCAACCAACCAACACTTAAACTAGATTGGTCAAGTTGGTTATGTTGAAAGACCAGCTGGTCCATCATACTTAAATGAAACTAGCTGGCTTGCCAACATAGGGTATGTTTTCATTTGGATGACCAGCTTTCAACCACCTTGACTATCAAAGACCAGGTAAGACCTTCTGAAACCAGCTATCAGCAAAAGCTGGTCTTAGGCTGGATAGTTTAGCAGATAAGTGTTTTGCTCACTTCAAAAATGAGCAAACCTGATATAGCTGAATTGGCTTGTATTCACTATTAGCTGAGATCACCTGAGTTCATGTGTCAGGTATTTTGGACCCCTTTGGTAGGCATTTTCAGCTTCAACTATGGAGATCTGTCATATGTCTCTTTTTTTGTTTAGCATCTCTAAGCTATGTGTTTTCAGGTTTTCAGCTAATGTTCAAACCTTTCACAAGCAGAATCAAGCACATTAAGAGCAGGATAAAACACCAATAATCCAAGGTATGCACACTTGGACAAGGCTAGGATTAACGCTATTAGAAAATGGTTCTCATCTGTAGGCAACAGAAGAACAGAAGAAGTGAAGCTGGTGTGATGTTGTTAGAAAGTCAACAGCCAATCCTATGAACATTCTGATTAGTTTCATTTGCTAAGTCTGGTTAATTTACTTTGTTGATCAAAGACAATCTACAGCACTACTGAATGATAAATAATTTTAACCTTTTAAAAAGCTTATGGCCCGCCGGCCGACTGAAAGTGTTTGTCTCTCAGTTTTAAACATGAAGGATCCTAAATCACCTAAGATGGCAAAATATAATTATGTGAATCTGAATTGGTCCTTACATTGTGTCATGATTTCCTGATGAATGGACCAATAAGAATTCTCCAAAATTACCTGGTATAACACTGATGTCTATTAGACGTTTTTTCCTTCTCCTATAAAGCTGACATTTTGGAGATACAAGGTTTTTGCGTGACGATTTAGTGAAGATAAACACAAAATGTTACGTTTCCCTCCATTTAAAAGCTGTGGAACCCTTTTTTCAATCGCCTTTATATAGCATTTCTTCAGGCATCTCTCTTTTGGCCTCTCAATAATGATTGACTTCGGTGGACTTAAGGCTACAAGAACTCATGGGAACTACATGAAAGAATGTGCTTTGCCATTAAGGGCCTCCCACATAGTTGCTCGCAGGTAAGCACGCCAAATATATTGCCACCATTACAATTTTCACCTGCAGCTGAGAGCCATGTGCGTACCTTTGTGTACCTGTGGAATTTCACACCTCTCCGCCCCAGGGTGTCAAAAATGACACTCCCAAGCGTTTGCGCGCCTACTATGGATTGGGCATCAGATTTAAAAGTACACTGAGTATGTGACAGAAATAACAGACTCCAGATCAATAAATGATACACCTCAATCCACTTTAACAAGACTGTAGATTCTGTGGCTTCTCAGCCAGTTGGGGAAATGATCTACTAGGCCTAATAAAGTTACGTTTACCAACAGACTCACGGTCAGTTAATAATCCATCTATTGCTGATAAATTAAATCCTCAAAAAAAACTAATATTGACAAAAGAGTAATCATTTTTATATAAATATCCTTTGCATGGTGTTCAAAAACAAATGGTCAAAATTCTTTACACATGAAGGAATCTTGTTATAATGACTTCCATTACAAGTTAGGATGTTTTTGCTTTTCCTAAAAAGTCACTATTTCAGAGATACAAGGTTTCGTTCCAACAGCAATGATAATATGTCTATCAAAAGGAAGACATGTGTTCATACCTCAGATAAATGAGAATATTAACTATTCATAATGATTAAGCTTGAGGTCTGAGGTCAAGACTCTTATCAACCATGTCATTACCATGTCTCGCCATGCCATTAGCAGATACTCAGGCAGCTTAAAGGGGAATTCCACAGATTTTTCAATATTTCTGCATTATTCAACAAAGCCGTTCAGAGTGGTTTGATGTGAAATGCGCTGTTATAAAGAAGCATACCAAAGCAGAACTGTTCACTATAGCGACAGTGACAGAAAAACCAGACACTCAAAGCGTTTAATACTTAACAAAATATGTTGTCTGGTGCCTGAGACATTGTTTTACAAACAAACAGGAACATTTCATTTTTAATTACAATATTTAAGATATTTTATAATGAGATATTTTGTACATATTCTACGATTCACAAAAGAAGCTCCTGTCCACTAGTGGCACTGTTTACAGATTTCCATACATATTTTATAACACACACTACAGTTCCCATCCACTTGTGGAGCTGTATTGCCATGTCCTTGAATATAAACTGAGAAAACAGTGTCACTACAGTTACGTTCATGCTGCTTTTCTTTGTACTGGGCTGAAGGATGTACTCTCAGTGAGTAATCAGCTGTGGTAACCGTGAAGGCCCAGAACCTTTTGGACGGTGCTTGTAATACAACGGGGGCAACAAACACACAGCGCAAGGAAAATTTGGTTTCTGTTTGCTTTGCAAAGCTACAAGCTACAGATGTCTGTTTAGTGCTTGAATAGACAGTGTGAAAAACTACAGCAGCCATAAAATAGTAAAAAAAATGTCCACCAATCTGTACCTGTCGCAGTCTGCTATGTGTGTATGGAGTCGCCATTATTTATGCACTGGTCATTGCATGCATTGCACTCTTCCTGGATGACGAATGTCGCAGTCTGCTTACAGACTCGCCCTTGCCACCGATCAAGACGATAGAACAGAACAGGACAGCGTGACTGACAGAATGTATGCTTCTGTTAAATTACGCACAAGTAAACTGACAACATCAGGTCAGCAAAAAATATGGAGGTCATGTACATTTATGGCATTTAGCAGACGCTCTTTTTTTAGAGCAGCATACAAGGTTATTCATATCACAGTGGTGGGCCAATGTAGCATTAGGAGTCTGGCCCAAAGACTCTTATTAGTGTAGCGCAGCACAGTCACCCAGACCAGGAATCGAACCCTGGTGGCAGGTAGTGGTGTTATCTGTTGCGCCACACCAACATATATTGTACGGTAAGTCAATAAGGGAGTTATTGTGACAGGCTCAGGGCAATGTGATCCAAAATAGTCACATTTTGCCATCCTCGATATTGCCAAAAAGTCAGGAGACACACTTTTGGATTGAAAATAAAATGGCTAGAATTGCACTATAGACGCTGCAACCCCTGGTTACTATCACCTCCACTATACAGAAACCTAATTGGGCAAGTTTGTCGACAATGAAAGATTTTGCACCAAGCCACTATAAATGGCTGTGTTTACATCTTAAGCACCAAAATATAGAGAAAGTGTAAAAAATCTGTGCCATTTCCCTTTAAGTCTGATTCACCCTATCAGCTCTGCACATGGTGTATTCAAACCTAGACTGTGTAGGAAGGAAACCACAATCTTCCTTCAGCACCATTTAACCAGCGCTTTAAGCTCCTTTTTGTGGCGTGGCAACAACTGAAGTGGACTAAGCATCTGTGCTGGCTCATGTTTTATCAGGGCACATGGTTCATTTATTCTCTTAGTGAATGACACTGGTTCCACAGTGTCATAAACAAGCAAAGCATTTCTCAAAGTCTCACAGTGACTGCACACTTTCCAGGTGCAGTCATGTTGGGGTTCAGTGTCTCTCTGTATTTTGGATAAGGTGGAACTTCTCACTGCGGCTCTATAAAGGTTCACCACAAATGGTCCTTAATTACATGAAAAGATTCTCGAATCCCTCACCCTCCTAAACAGGAACAAGAACATGGGATGACATCCCTGCAACATAGGCCTCGGCTACTATTACAGGGCTGAACAGAAGAGTGGGAGAGCGAGGATGAGGATGTTGGAACTTGAAGGTTTCTGGCATTTAATCACATTTCCTTGGTGCTCTCTCGGAATACCTTGTGATTATGAACATGAGACATTTTACCACAGTCCCAGCTTCACAGCTAATAAAAAATGCTTTCTGAAGTCTTTAGATTTATTGTTATTGCCGCCCCACGGCATGACTCTCCAGACCAAAAAAAGCAGCCCAAGGGACAATTCCAGACACAAAAATAGTTTTCATGTTTAAATAATAATGTGAAGTGAGGAGCAGCTTACAAGAACACGTGAACGTGTTAAGAGCACCTTTAAACAGCAAACGATCCATTAACCTTTTTTTTTTTATTTATAATCTATACTAACAAACCACATGTTTCTTATTAAATGAATAACCACACATTAGCTACAACTTGACACAACTTGCTCACAGGACATACTTTATGTTCCACCACACCACCACATGATGGTGGGAAAGAGAGAGAGAGAGAGAGAGAGAGAGAGAGAGAGCTAGAGAGAGAGAGAGCTAGAGAGATGGTGCCTGGGGTCATAAGCCATGTTGAGCACCATAATGAGTGTGCCTACTTGTAGCAGAGTCACTCAGTGCGCTGTATTATGGTAGACTGCGGTAAACACTCGTAACGGCTCAGTTCTCCGGTAAATAGTGACTAAACGCGTCGTCATGAGCGCAGCCGCCGACGCCAACTGTTGGCTAATACTTGGCGCTCCCTCCCCTCCCCTCCCTCCCCGCCTCCCCCCTCCCCTCCCTCCCCTCTCGGTTCTCGCTGAGGAGAGCTGGCGGAAAGCGGTCAGCCGCCTCGGCATGGAAGTGATTTTCAGAAAGCTGAGAGAGGACGAGGGGATTGACGTGTTCTTAATGCAAGATAGGCTGAAGGCAGGCACTGGAGACACAGCGGGGATTAGAGAGATGGGGTTCCGGCCATTGGGCGGAAGCCACGAGCACGAAAACACGTTAGCATGATAACAAAAGCTAAATGTCAAACTTAGATAGCCTGAGCCCCACACGCCATTTAGCTAACTCCTCAGGTCCTTAAAGCATACTTTTACATACACGGTGTTATCCGTGGTTACCATTTAACGTTTACATGGCTGGTTTGGGTCCAGTTAGACTTGAATAATGTAATAAGTAAACACTTGTTTGTTTAAAACTTTGTTTTTTTGACATATTTAAAATTTCTGTCATTTTTTAATTTAATAAAAATGCTCTGAAATGTCTTAGATTCAAATATATCACCTGTTACATTTTACAGTTTTACATTTGGATTCTGTTATCAGATATTTGTAATGATCTAGGATTTGGGGATTTTAATATACAGCTCAATAAGACTGCAGCTCTGAGGCGAAATACTTTAATTGTGGTCGGAGCAAACTTATCAGTCTCATCAGCCCTGTGAGGAAGTCTAGCGATAACGCCATGGCTGGACTGGCGCTCACAGCTCATTTGCTCCCTTCTAATCAGTTGGACATTCTGATGGAGTGGCACTACACTTGCCATAGGAGTCCGTAATCACTGGCTCCTCAGCTGCACGTAAATCTCAGAGTTACACCAGTGAGGAGACAAAAAAAAAAACACACGCTCGCGTCGAAATCCCATCCCATCACCAAAAAACACAAGCGGCCGAACTGCCTCCCTGTTCAGCTGTCCTAAATTAAGCGGAAGGCTGTATTAAATGCTAGATTAACATCGCCTAAACACGGCAGGAGCGGACGGCGCGCGGCTGTCTGCGTGCAGCTGGCCGTGGGCAGGGCGCGCGCGCTCCCCCTCGCGCTGCGCCGCCGCGTTATTTTCCAGCTCGGAGCCTCCAAACCGCGCGGCTCGATCGATTCGCATTGATTGTCCCTGACGAGCTGCTCCACTTTCTAGCCAATGTCAGCCCGTCTGCGAGCGGGAAGGAGAGAAATGAAGGAAAATCTCTGCCGCCCTGGCGGTGTCATTTCCACACACTCCGCTTGGCCGCCTGCCAGCGCGCGGGCCACTGCGAAGAGGTGGAGTGGAGTCGAGCCGGACACGGAGGACCATTAGAGAGAAACCCCGCTCACTAATGCAACAGCAGGATGGACCGGTCGCGTGTAGGCCTCTTGCATCAAATAATAAAACAGCGCCAGAGAAATACAGAAAATAATCATCACAGGGATGAATTACAAACTAAACCCGCTGTAGCTTTGAAATGGTCAGTTGAGACCATAATAATTATTAGTAGCATTGGGTAATATGCGGACAGTAGTGGTAGGTGGTAGCATATACTAGTAGAGGTCAGTGAATACAGGCTATAAAATGTATATGAATGTAACCTGTCTGTCAGGCAATCTATCAATCGATCAATCAATCAATAAATCATCTATCTATCTATCTATCTATCTATCTATCTATCTATCTATCTATCTGTATATCTGTATGTATGTCTCTCTCTCTCTCTCTCTATATATATATATATATATATATATATATGCATTATGAATATATGGATATAAATGGTTATTTATATACACTGGCACATATAATTATATTCCCCATGCTTCTATACAGTATACAGCCTATTTCAGTACATGTGATAAATACAGTAAATATTAAGGTCACTATATATAAAGCTAACAGTGGTTTGCAAATGCACATCAGACCTATTACAGTACTATTACAGTATAATAGAATTAGCCGAACTGTCTCTGAATTAAATCATGTATGTGTCTAAATGTATTGCATTATTAGATCTCAAATGACCTCATGATGACCGAGTGATTTTATGTCTTTCAAGGCAAAAAAAAAACGGAAGAAAATCCCCCGCCCGTTTCCCAGGCTCCCCCTCCGCTCACCACGTGCATCTCTCTGACATTGTTTGACTGTAAGCATGAATGTGTTAAAAGAAAGTTCACTCTTAAAGAGGTATGACGACATATCAACTTCAGCTCATAGAGGAAAAATACAAAATCAATCCGGGGCTGTGGAGAGAGCGAGAGGAGCGCGGAGATTCCTCTCACTGCACACACACACACACACACACACACACACAGCTCGCTCTCTCTCCCTCTCTCTCTCTCTCACACACACACACATACATGCACGCACCGCCACACAAAAGCAGCGAGCAGGGCTTTAGGTAAAATAAACGCCGGCTGTTTTGTTGCGTTTATTCGTTCATCTGTTTGTTTTTCCCCTCCTCTCGAGGCGCGCGATGCCTTTGTGGCCGCTCGCGCGCTCCCGCCCGCCTCGCCGCGGAGGAAAGTCCAGTTCGGCTTTTCCGCGGAGCTCCAAAAATCTATGAAATGTGTTTGCATGTTCGCCTCGCCGAGCGGGGCTGTAGAGGTGGGAGCGCGAGCAGCGAGAAGCTCGAGAGGAGAAACCCGCACGCTCAGCCACCGAGGAGGAGAGGAGAAAAAACACATCCACTCACTCACACACACGCACACACACCACACCACATACGCACACACACACGCACGCACATAGACACACACATACACAAAAGTACTCCTCGTTCGCGCTGCCTCATCACGCTCTTTTCTCGCTCGCGCGTCTCGCCTCGAGGGATCCTCTCTCTTTCTCTCTCTCTCTCTCTCGTTCTCTCTCTCTTTCTCTCCCTCGCGCACTCGCTTTCTGGACGCCGCTCGGCTCGGACACACACTCAGCCGCTCCGGCCTGTCTCGGTAGGTGCGAACGGGGGAACACACTCTCTCTCGCTCTCTCTCTCTCTCACACACACACACACACATAATACAGCCTATGTAGGTACACTGAACTGGCTGGGGAGGGAGGGGTGTGTGTGTATATATATATGTGTGCGCGCGAGCGCGTGTGAGCGTGGGGAATCATACTTTGTTGAAGTCTGCTCAAAGTTGGTCTGTCATCTCCCTAACGATCGAGTCGTGTATGTGTATCTGTCTGTGTGTGTGCGCGCGCGCGCGCGCGCGTGTGCGAATGGGAGACATGGTAGCCGTACCTCTACTGCAGACCGTGGGCTGGCACCGCGCGCACACTGGTCTCAGATCACTGACTCTAGACAAAAAAGGTATTTTGGTGCGTGTGGATGTGTGTGTGCTCGTGCGTGCGCGCGCGTATGTGTGTGTTTTGTTGCTTTCGTGTCAGATAAAAACGAGGATTCGCTGCACTTTATTTTGGCCGGGGGGGGGGGCTTTTTTTTTTTACCTGCTGCGTCTGGGATCGCGTGCTAAGAAAAGAGGGAAGCGGCATCGATCGCTCGCGCTGAAAGTGATCTTTTTTGACAGTGTGCCTCTTTTTCTTTTTCGCGCACGTGCGAGGTGTATTTAACGTGGCAGGATGTGTGTAAAGACGCTTGATGTGCTCACGAGCCTCGGTGAGAGCTTTAGACTTTAGATTTCTTCATCACTGCCCCCCCCCCCCCTTCGCCCCCCTCGAGAAAAGCCCAGCAGCTAACTCTGACGTTTTTTTTTTATGCCAGTGAAATCGCGTCCGCGAGCTTGGACGCCGATGACGTTTGCAGTAGTAGCTAGTGCATGTAAGGGCAGGTGGTGCTGTGCTAGGTGTGTGTTGAGGGAACTTTAGAGCACGCAGCACCTGTGCGCCTCAGCCTCAACCACCATCATGCAGGTAAGACTGGAAACACTGATGTTTGCTGAGCAGCTGTTGTAATCGTGTGTGTTTTGGGGGTTGGGGGGGGGGGGTGCAAGGGGTGGTAGTAAGAAGTGTGTGTTTGTGTGTGTGTGTGTGTGTGTGTGTGCGCGGCTTATTGTTTGATTATGAAGCGCTGATCACTCTTTACTCTTAGACATTCAACTTATGCATGCAACTTTGGCCGTTACGCACGCGCCTGGACAAGTTTGGACCTTAGTTGTGCGTGTGTTTGTGTGAGTGGTGGTGGTGGTGGAGGGGGGGGGATGCGTGAGAGTCCACATGTTGGAAACATGCATGCTTGTCAGCAGCAGCGTCCGCAGGGTCTCGCGCGTAACTCGGCGTGCGTGCGTAAGTGTGTGCGTGTGTGTGTGTGTGTATGTGAGTGTGAAATTGAGAGTGTGAGGGAGTGAGAGGAGGAAGAGGAGGAGGAGGGCGGGGAGTGCGTGTGTGCGCTCGCGCGCCTCTTTAGGCCAGCGCTGCGTTAGTCCGCATTACCTGGACTAATAAATATCCGCCCGCGTGACGTCTCGAGCCAACGTCAAGCTGCCTACCCCTCCCTCCCTCCCTCCCTCCTCTTCTTACTGTGGTCAGCCTTCCAGGCACGAGGGTTCTCAGCGCTGCCCTTACATTTTGGGGAGGGAAGGGGGGTACTTTTATTTCGCTCGCGTGAAGGGGCAGTATTTGCCTATTAAAAACTGAAATTGATAAACAGCACAAACACTAAACTACTGATTGTGGGTCAACAGTGTAACAGCTGCTGGACCGTAGACTGGTGTGTGTGTGTGTGTGTGTGTGCACGCTCGTGTTGTGTGTGTGGCTGTGTTTGGGAGAGTTGGTGCTTGTTGTGCAGAGCAGCAGCAATTAGAGCGCGCGCTCCCCTCCAGGGAGGAAGCACGAGCTCCGTTAGCGAGCAGCTACTCCTGCCGGGCTGAGCGCAGGGCGCGAGAGCAGCTCCGGTAAACAAGGACACTATTACTGTGTTACTGAACAAAGGGGGAGCTTGCTGTTTTTAATGGACGTGTTGTAAGCATGTCATAACATGCGAATAGGCTCACATAAAGCAGAGATTACTTTACATAGATTACATTGTACCTCCTTTTTTCCTCTTTAAATGAACATTAAGGCAGTCAGTCAAAGGTTGGTTATTTATTTATCTATCCATTCATCCATCCACTTGGATCCAACTACAGACTAATTATTCGATTATTGTTCACAAATATAGCACTAATATAAATTACTTGAAATATAAACAGAAAACTAATATCAGATAGTGTGGGCCCACATTTAGGACCCTTGCAGTTAAAAAGGGGTTAACTGAGTGACCGGTCAGTGAATTAAATGCTCAAAGCTTTGGTTCTGCCTTTGTTTGGAGGCACGATTCCAAACCAGAGCCAACCGGGTTTGGCCTGAGGGGGGTCGTGACATAATGACCTGTTATATGACTACCTCAACCCTCTTCACCTGGTTCAGCTTAGTCTTAGATACGTCTCCTAGTTCTATTTTGCTATAGCTCATGTATAGCCTGCTCCTAATTCAGCTAAACAAATCTATAACAATACCTCCCTGTGTTTCATTTGTATTAATTATACCATGTTTAGTGCACTTACTTAACTTGTGTACAACTACCTAACTAAGAACCTATAGGAGAGTGAAGAACTCAAGTGTGGAAATACTGTAAGAGGTCTCTTAGAGTTTGTAGGGTTAATTCAGGCTAAATGTGACATCACTGTCTGTTGCTGTGACCTCACTTTACCTCAGCTGACAGCAGAGAGCCATTGAAAGAGTTCACATACAGTATTCCACTTACTAACCATCAGCTTTAAGTATCTGCTTTCTCGCGAGGTCAGACGGGGTGAGGTTTGCTGAGGTGCTAATATGATAATATAATGAGCTTTAAGTAATGATATCAATCGTAGTGATAAGAGGTACAGCTGAGTGCTTATGTTTATACTCCATACCTACACCACTCCCAAGCTATTTATTGCATATGATCAGTGCTGGAGTGTGTTGTCCACATCCTAAATGGCATCACCTGATCTATATCTATATATATATATATATATATATATATATATATATATATATATATATATATATAGAGCAGCGCAATGAAGAGCTGAAATTGGTCATTAAATATAACAGAATTCAGGCCTGTCAGTAGGAATCTGAGTTTTCTAGCTCACTGTAGCTCGACTTCCCCAGCATTCAGGTAAATAAATCATCACACTGGTTCTAGTTATTTTACGTGTAACATTCTGTTAACCTCCATACAATTATGCATGTCAGAATGCCATGATTGTTAGTCTGCGGTTGTCTCAGTATATCTCCACATGACTGATCTGATTCAGATTGTAAAGCCAAGGCTAGGCTCTCCTCCTTATTTTAGGTAACTAAAATAGACAGGTAGGTAACTAAAATTGACAGTGTTAGTATGTAAAAGCAATGCACTGAATTTGCTTGATTTAATTATGAACACTATCTACATGAGTTACTACTGTCTACTGCCAGTTTACCTACGTTTGGCCATTGTTGTGTTGGCGTTGTGTTTGAATCAGGTGTGTTCAGGATTTCACCTTGTTCAGTGTACATACACTGTATAGTGGACATTTACAGTTACCTAGTAATGTGGATCTAGGAGGATCTACTTTTATTCCTGAGTGGAAATGCTTGTGTATTACTCTGTCTGGTTGTCTGTCTTTATACCTGGGAGTGAACTACAGCACAGTGCAGGGTATTACTGTGTGGCCTGCAGGGAATTCTCATACTTTCAGACGGTGACACACTTTTGTAGATGCATTAAAAAGTTACTGCTGACAGTTTCTGACAATTTCTCATTAATTGCTTGAGGTCGACGATACAGCAAAAGAACACACTTCATCGCAATACCTGACTGGACATTTTCCTGATGCCTGATTACAGTGTATCATGTTTTATGCTTTATGACGTTTTATTCTTCCAAGGCTTGTGAAAAGGTTGTAACTGCCTGAATACACCCTGGGAAGCAGCAGCGTACAGTGATTTAAAATTAATTTGCAAAACATACCATTTAAAAAAAGAACACAAGGAAGCTCAGTAAAACAATTGATAAAAACAGATGAATTAAGTTAGATGAAGGCATAATGAGCTGATATCTAATCAGCTACTGCAGTTAATTAACAGGTTGCTGTTGTTTGCAAACTACCTCTACATAATTAGTCTACACTCTAAAAAAGAAAGGTGCCAAAAGGATGCTTTACACAGTGTCATAGAAGAGCCAGTTTCAAGAACCTAGCAGTGGATGAAGTGGTATGAAAGACCATTTTTTAGCTTCCTGGAAGTTTAAAGAACTTTCAGGAAGAACCTTTACATTGAGAGTTGAAATGTGTCTAAACATTTAGCATGTTCTTCACACACATGTTATGCGAACATGGCACTATAGGGGACTGCAAGTGATTCTTACATGGCATTGCTGGAGGAATCTTTTGTGGCACCTTTTTCTATAATGTGAAATCTGTCTTTTGAAGGATCTGTAGAAATACGGTGGACACTGATGATGTTCTTAGAAATGTGTTTGATGATGTCATTTATCACAATAACAATAATATAGCAGCATATAGCCCACCTCTATTTAATCAATAACTTAAGCAATATGTTTCTGATTCTTTGCTCAATTCAATCTCTGTGCTGTAGATTACGACTCTGCATGATATGATTCTGCATGATTTCTGCCGTTCGTGACCTGTTACAAATAGCCACATGGTTGGCCACATGACTTTTACAGTAGTTGAAGTGGAATTAACGCCAACGTTTCTCTGCTAAAGAGCATTTTCTAAGCCAATGATAAGACGTTGACACAGTATACGCTGTTCTGTTGCTTTGGCATTGTGTAGGCTGTTCCCTAATTCTCTGAGCTGGCAGAAAAACTAGCTGTGCTTCGCTATTACAGGAAATAAATCCATCTTTTTAGACAACTGTCTAATAGAGAAGCATGTACGAGAGCAAGTTTTATACATAGTACACGTTGAGAAGGAGGCTAGGGTCTAAAGGCTGACAAGTTCTTTGAGCAGCGCATCCTTTCTTTCCACGTCGCAAAACTTTGATATAGTTAAGAAAACAGAAGCAGTTTGTGATACGTCTGACAAAACGTGCGTGAGTGACAGAGCTGTGAGCGGCAAGAGGCGCTGTCGCAGGCTGACAGTGACACTAGTGATATAGGCAGAAGCTGTTTCCAGAGACAGACTCTCTGCGTGAGCATTCAGATTTAAAAGAGGTGTGAAGGGAAGTGAGTGATATGTTCCAGAAACAGAGAGCGAGATGAAAAAGTCAGGGACGCGCTGCTGAGAGCGGTCATTGATAACCTACTCATAAATGCTGAAAAATGCCAAAACCCTCTCTGGCAGACAGCTTATTTACAGATCCGTATAAGGTGCTACAGTATGAGCAGATTCCAGGCTCAGTTAGGCATTATTAGCATTTGTACCTGAGAAGCTTCTGTAATACAGAAGAGCTGAATTGATGAATGCAAGTTTAAAATGCTAGCTTCAATAAGCTAGCTGGTCAATAAGCTGTTTTATGGAATGGGTTTCTGTCTAGTTAATGACTCTAATAATAATTAACCCCTTAAAACTGTGAGAGGTCAAATGTAGGCCAATGTTTCCATCCCTCACTTTCATAATTACATGACTTACACGTTCGTTTCTTTTGTACTAACTGAAATAACTCATAGTTGCTACCGAATAATAAGAGTAATAGCTGAATAATAGGCATGTAGTTCTGGGGATAAAGTCTGCGATACAACTGAAAAACAGTTTAAGCCATGTATTACCTTTCAGTTTGCCTCTGAAATGCCCCAATAGCACTCTTTGTAAACTTGTCATACACTCTTAAAGCAAAATGTTCCTCAATTGTTTATTCATTTGATCTGAATGCAGATCTAAGGAAAATCCTTAATTGGTATATAAAAAGGGGGGTTGGTGCAGTGTAGTGGGTGATAACACTGCCTTCTACATGGCAAACTAGGGGTTGACAGCCCCACCAATAAGAGCCCTTGGTCAAGACTCCTAACTCTACATCCACTTGTGTAACTTGATTCAAATGTAAGGTATTTTAGATAATGGAGGTTCTTGACATTTTAAAAAGGTTCTTCACACTCACAGCTCTCATGTGAACCAAGAACCATCTTTAAAACATTAATTAAAAGTTTGTTCAGCAAACCAAAATTGATGTATCCTTCCAAAGAACGCCTGTATTTTTTTAAACAGTGTATGTATTCTGAAAGAGTTTTAGACCAACCAATAGTGTGATCTGTGCAGCTTCCCCAGCTGGATGAATATGAGTGACAGCACAACGCTGTGACTACACCTGTGCAGTTACGGGACCAAAAGGACAGTTCTATTTGAAATGCCCACAAGCCACCCTCAAAGGGAAGGGCTTATGCCCGTCTGGTGGTCATTCGTTTCCAGGCTAGACAACTATCCCAAAATGTAAAAGCTACTATTTTAGCTTCCAGCTATTCTCTCGCTAAGCAGCGTGCTTAACTTTAAGCTTGTTGGAGGTTTCATATGCTCCGTACCAACAAAGTGCCAAGATTTTACATTTCAGGCACAAAAAGAGTGACCCAGATAACAGCCATCTTCCGGACTGTGCTTTCAGGAGGGGGGTGGTTGGTCACTGATGGTGTGTGGCCAACTGTTGGCTGCGTGCAACATCCATGTGAGTGGAACGGATCTGAAATGTGCCATAGTGTGGTTCCGAGCCAGAATCGGAGTGAACCCATAGGCTGTGTGCGGCAAGCTAGCGAGACGTGCTTTCGCTGAAGTTTTTCGCAGAGCGAAAATGAAAGTGCTGGCGTCCGTCACGACTTGAATGGAGAAGAAATATGGTGGTGTGGTGGTGCCACAGAGCCCGTGAGAGCTGCATGTGATGGGGCCGGCTTGGCAGCCGGGGAGGCGAAGCTGCCTGGCGCAGCGTGGCCACTGGTCAGGAACAGAGCAGGGGGGAGAGAGAGAGAGAGAGAGAGAGAGCAACGGGCTGGCTGTGGTCTGCTGGCGCCACAGACCCCTGAGCTGGGGAGAATGCGGGGGCTGCGCTCCTGCCTTTGAAGCTTTACCTCCCACTAATTCTGGCCTTCCAATTTCCACACACTGCGTAGACCTCCCCAACCCCCCCAGCCTCTCCCTCCCCTTCCCTTTGTTTCCCTTATAAGGACAGGCCTGGCCATTTCCTCAGCTTTTCTCAGCAGGGTTGTGTGTGCTTGTGTGGGTGTTTGTGCCTGTTGTGGATGGGAGTTAGTCAATGAAAAACAAGAGCTTCTAGTTTTTAATGAATTTTGCTGTGTTTAAGCACGCTGTGTATAGCCATTCTAAATATCTCATATCAGTTGCATTGACTTCTTAAATGTCCTGTTAAAATTGACCGCAAAATGCTAGCTGTTGGGTTAAATGATTGATGGCAGATATGTGTACATCCCCATGACAACTATTAGTCTAGTTCATAAGTAGTTCAGTCAGAACGCACTATGGGGAGATGACTTACATGACCTCATTACAGGTGGAGAATTTAACATGACAAAGGACTGTAACAAATTGGATGTGGAGTACACTCCAGAATCAGACTGTAAGCAGGCCTACGGTTCATGACAACAGAGATGGCATTAAGGCATTTCATTAGGAGAGAAGGTGTTAACCTTGGGTACTATTGTGAGAATGTGAGAATACTTAAGTCATGAGAATATAATTGTCATGTCATTGTAATGATGTTAAACATCTAAGGAAATGTGCTTAAATATGTAAGGAATTAATGTTGATAAACACTTTACTTACAAATTACTGCAGAATATACTACAAAATAATATATAGCAAATTACTTTTTTATTCACTATTTATTATTTTGATGTACTGACAGCGGTCAGTTCATGAAGCAATCAGGTGCCAATTTACAATAGTATCAATAGTATATATGAATGCTAAGGTGTACAGAAGTGTGTACAGTAATTTTGTTCATTCTCTAACTGAATATGACCTGCAAATTAATGTTTTATTTATTTTAACAGTTGTCCTTAAAACTATTTGTTAGCTTAGCACTTACACAATGGCTCACGTAAAAATACCTTTCTAAAAAATAACTTGTGTAGAAGTTGTAGCTGATTGTTAACTAATAAACAAAGTAATACTTTAATACAAGTTAGTAAACGTTGCTGTCTACCTCTGTCCTGTAGGATAGATTTTCTCAGATCTGGAGCTGAGCATTTTAAACATCTCTTTTCCTCTCTTGTCTCTTTGTCTGTGGTAGTTTACAGGTTACCAGTGGGAAGATGTGGATGAGTCCTGAAGTCTAGGGCCAGGTCAAGGGCGCTGGAGGCCTGCCTGCCATTGGCTGGCTGGTCTGTGGGTCGGAGAGGAGGCTCCACCCTCACCTGGTTACTGAGTGAACTCAGATTGCTGTCTGGCTCCTCCCCCTGCCAGCCCCCCTGTCCCCTCCCCAACCCCGCCCCCTTTACCCACGCACACATCCCGGGGCTGGACCATGTCTGGCGGACGGCCAGAGGGCAGCCGGACACCCGAGGCCCAGGATAAGGACAAGGAGCGGGACCAGCGCAGCTGCAGGGAGGACAGCCCTGTTGTTGAGCGGCGCAACCGCAGCGGCATCATCAGCGAGCCACTCAGCAAGAGTCTGAAAAGGTCTCGCACACTTTCGCAGTACACCGCCGCCTGCCCGCAGACTGCCAATGGACTGAACCACAACGGACAGACCAAGAACAACCAGGCTACCAAGGCCCAGGGTGGCCAACAGCAGCAACAGCAGCAGCAACAGCAGCAGCCATCTACGGCCTCGGCCCTGGTGCCGGCAAAACTGGACCGGACCCTGGAGCAGGTGCTTGAGGGACAAAACGGCCTGCTCCACTTTGCCCAGGCCGCCGCGCTGCTCAAGCGGGCGGGCATGGAGCACATGCTGTTGCCAGGGGGAATGGGTGTGGGGGTGGGAGTGGGAGGTGTTGGGGCAGAAGCTGGGGCAGGTGACCTTGAGGGCGTGTCGGTGGCTGATGCTGTGGGAGGCCACACAGACTTCCCTTATGGTGTAGGTGGCGGCTTCCCCTTCAACCCAGGCCTCTTCATTATGACACCGGCCGGAGTGTTCCTGGCCGATAGTGCGCTGCACATGGCTGGGCTGGCCGAGTACCCGGTGCAGAGCGAGCTGGCCTCCGCCATTAGCTCCGGGAAGAAGAAAAGGAAACGCTGTGGCATGTGCCCGCCCTGCCGGCGCAGGATTAACTGCGAGCAGTGCAGCAGCTGCCGCAACCGCAAGACGGGTCATCAGATCTGCAAGTTCCGCAAATGTGAGGAACTCAAGAAGAAACCCTCTGCGGCGCTGGAGGTAAGATGCCAACAAGAGCATGAAGGGCAAAGCCCTTAAAGAAGCCCTCTCTAGGGCAACAGCTTTGGGGAGACAGGAATTCATCTTAGATTGAATCTTCTTAACTTACTGAAAAACCTTTTCAACGAAAAACGTTTCCCACATGTTTACAAATTAGATGTCAACATCCAAGGTCTTCAGTATTATTGATTTTGAAAGGCGAGTACATGAGTTTTTGCAGGACAAGCTGTTGACACTCACAACAAATATGGGTCACTTACTAACATGAGTGTGAATTAAGGTTCAAAGTTCAGAACGGAGCAAAAAATAAGGCTTGACCAATAACGAGAACGCAAGTCACTGCCTTTTGGTGTGAATGGTGCTCCGGCAGAAAGAGCAGTGTCTGTTTTTAGAAGCAGGGCTTAACGTGGTTGGGGTTGGCCATAACAGTGCTGTTCAGAGAGCCCAATTGCTTTCCTGGAGGTCCAGATTGATGGGGTTAAAGAGGGGGTTGATGGGGCTTTGGGGTGACAGGTGGCAGCAGCAGGGGCGGGGGGAGGGGGTGGATGGGCAGACATGCACCATGGGGTCTGCTCTAATCTGCCCCCCACAGTGCCATCCCGTCACTCTCCACACAGCCAGGCTTACTGACAGTGCGTGCTGCGGAGACATTCGCTAGAGCCCTTCCGTTTAGCTACTGTTACATGGTAGCCAGAAGCCTTTTTTGAACAGGCATGTCTTGAACGTGTGTGTGCAACATTAGATAACAAGACGGTGGTACATATGCCGAAAATGTCATAATATGAGTTTAAGTGATGGAAAGGGTGTGTCCTTGCGTTTATATCCTCTTACTAGGTATGGTGTAAGTTTGTAATAGTAAGAGTGGGATGCCTGAGTATACTTGTGTGTGGTTGTGTATGACATAGTCCATCTGGCCATAGGACCGTCATCTGGAGCACCAGGTGTCACGGTCGTCCTCTCTCTCTCTCTTTCCCTCACATGCCCATGTGACTTAATGGCCCTCTAAACTTTATACTGAGGTCATCCAAAGTTGGTGTGACTGTTTTTTACATCTGCAGAAATGAGATATATAGTCATTTATGTTTTAACCCCTAGAATTTAGATTTTTTCTCGCTCAGCGAGATTATTTCTCGCTCATAGGGATTTTGCCAGCGGTGCAGATTTAAATACAGAACGTAATTGCATTTGAATAGTACAATAAAACCAAAAGAATTCTCAGGACTAAATACAGTAAAACTACAGCCTCCCAAACACAGATTACTATTTTGGGTGTCTTACAATGATTCCTCACATGATGATGCACAGATGGGAAAGCTGGGCCTGCGTTCATAATCAGCATTCTATGTTAATTGTCCCAGCATCGCTCTCGGCTAAATGCCAATACACTCCCATTAGAATTTCAGGTAAATTACATCAATTTATGAGATTTTATGTTTTATGTTTATGTATGTAGCTCCACAAATAGATGGTCAGTGTAGGTTCCCTACTGTTCAAAAGTTTGAAAAACTGATTAAAAGTTCGGAATCAAGATTTTCAATAATATAAAACATAAAATCTGGTTGTAGATAAATGTATACCAATGTAATTGATGCTAATAAGTCAACTTCTTTTTTGGAAATTTGTTGTAAAGTGTAAAATGAAATTTTGTATGTGTCCACAATGAGGAGCAGGCCTGCAGTAAAAGACTAAGAAAGCTTCCTAGATGTAACATCTGGGATGCCTCATATCTAAAATGTGATGAGCTAATCTTGAGATAGATACTGTAAAACAATTACTGTAATGTGTAATTTACCAATTTGTGAAATTGTGTTTCTTCAATCACTATATCAAAGACTTTAATTTCTAAACCAAATTAAGAACAGTGTGGTGAATGTGTCAGTCAAACAAAACATGCTTTGAAGCATGATCTCTGATGCAAAAAATCAAATTATTGTTAAAAGGTATACTGAATACTGTCACAAGTGTAGCCTCTTATCCAAAGCAATGAATCGTAATATTTGCACATTAAATATTTGATTCAAAGACAATTATCTAATGATGCAGATATGTTGCTGACATAGCACCAGTCATTCCCAGCATTTATACCCTCTAAAAATGTACTGAAAACCTTACTTCATCTGTGTTATTAATGTAATTTCTTTTTTTCAAGCATTGTTTATTGGGTTAAAGCAGAATATACAATTAAATCAGTCACACATCAAATAAAACTGGACTAGAAGAATAATCAGACAGAACAGGATAGAAAAAATAAATAAGTAAACAAAATATGTATTTGGAGGGAATTACATGTCTATACATACTACTACATCAAAATATAAACTGGTCAATGCAGTGGCATTAAAGAGTAAAATGTAATGTAACACTAAACCTGTAGTTCATTTAAAAATAAATGAATAATTAAATGAATGAAGTAAAATCCCAGTTCGGAAGTTGGAATATGTGGGACTTCAGATTTTCGTAGAGTGCTTTATAGATAATTAGATTTTTTCATAGACTAAAGAGCATGGAATATCCCATGTGCTCCATCATGAGTGGGAATTATTGGGATTGTTGGATTAAAATTTAAACATACACAATTGGTTTGATCTCTGTGTAATTACTGTGATTATTTAGTGTATGATTATTTAGGGTTTGTATATAATTTGCATTATTAATTGGTTCAAAATGCGCTGTTATGTTTCATGTTGCATAAATTCCTACAGTCTTTGATTTTACATCCCTACAATGGCCTTTTCAAGGAAAATCAAATGAGTGTAATGACTTATAAGTCTAATTAGTGTGTCTGAAAAGGGGATATTTGCACCCACCTGCATTTCTGGATTTCAGTGTACTTATTAGTAACAGTAGGGAGCTGCAGTGGAGAACATAGTCCGAGAGTCATAAATTGATCCTTTTTTCCAGGGTCTTCAGAGTTATGTAGAATCTTCAGTGCTTTCCATATCCTTGTGCTGTCTACTCTGAGAAAACAGAAAGGAGTTGGCTTATTTGTGTCTATATGTGCATTATGGCTATTTGCAGTTCTGAGGTGGTTGAACACATCTGTCTCACAGTTTGTATCCAGCTGTCTCTCTTTATTTCTCTTGCTCTCTCTATGCAGCCAACTGTATTTGTTTGATGACAGCGAGGCTATTTTGGCTACGATGGCCTTTGTGCTGTATTTAAGAAATTTTACATCAAAATTCTGTCTGTCACAAAAGCAGGTAGCTGTAATTATGCATCAGCTTTCTAATCAAGTGTCAAGAGAGGTTTTCTGTCAAGAGCAGGGCAGTACACTGCAGGACACTGATAAAACAACACAGGATTTCCCTGGAGAGGTCCTGATACACTGATACAGACCCATGTTAAAATATATTAAATAAGAAGAATGGCTAATGGCTTGTAATGAAAATACACAGTGTAAATTTCACTCTGCCACACTCAATGAAGAATCTCCCTTTGATAAATTCATTTTTGATTATTAAAACAAAACAAAACAATAAAGATGATTAATTTAGATAGTGGAAGCTGATTAATTAGTTAGGCCAAAATATACAACAGCAAAATGTGATTACACATCAATGCACCATGAATAAACTTTATTGGAATATAATATTCATGTTCAGCTTCCCAAGTTACTCTAAAAGCTACTACAAGCTACTTTCTGTTTTTCCCAGGCTACACCAAGCAGCCCCAGCACTAACAAGGCCAGGCCTAGCGGAGTCAAACAAGGTCACGGCGTGTAATGGCCCCGAATACCATCTAACATTACAGTAATTAAACTTTGACAATGACAGGCATCTGTAAAAGAAGTGGCGGAAGCACCTTAGCCACTAAGTGTCTCTGAAATGCACATGCTAACAGGTGTACAATGTCCAC
Organism: Salminus brasiliensis; assembly: GCF_030463535.1. Taxonomy (NCBI): domain Eukaryota; kingdom Metazoa; phylum Chordata; class Actinopteri; order Characiformes; family Bryconidae; genus Salminus; species Salminus brasiliensis. Next base: position 17,674,651 of record NC_132895.1, read on the forward strand.
AAGGATTTGCTCGCTGTAATTTCAGGTCTGCCCACAGCTCATTGAAAGTGTCATCTGTTCGAGTATTTCCATTATTAACCGGTACACTGTGTGTGCAGACTGAGCATGCATGCTTTAACAAGATGCATAATTGTTTGGCATGCAAACAGCAGTTTGGTAAACAAATACTAATTGCAGCGCGAGCTCTGAACCATACTGCTGGAGTCTCTCAGAGATTATTTAAGATGAATTTTTAACCTCCATAATCAAACATGGATTATGTGGATTGGCTTAAATACTGTTAAATACTGTATAATAAAGAAATACTGTTTATTGGCAGAATATGTGCAATTCAGTTTGATGTGCTCAGTGAAAGTGCTTCCTACATAGACACACACACACACACACACGTTTCTAAGTCACTGTGAGGGCTCTTTCACAGCTGACTGGGTTTTTAGTTCGGTTCGTTCTGACAGGTGTGAACACTCCACTCGTGCTCCACTTCTTGCACACCAAACAAGTGAACCGAAGTCTACCAGAAATATTGGGTACTTGGTCTTGGCCCACTTCAAAGTGAACCCTGGTTTAGTTTGCTGCTGGTGGAAACACATGTTTACGTTGATCTGCACCAACACAATAGAATTTACCATAATGCCTTTCCCTTCTTCGAGCAGCATGTACTGTCTGTTATTTCTGGCTGTTTTAGCATTTGACTCTTGACAGATGCTCTTGCCGTTCTTTTAGCCACAGCGTGGCTGAACGTGGCAGATGGACAATAAAATAATAGCAAAACAATACATTTCATTTTGGTACACAGTGCTGGAATGTATTTTTGGCCAAGCGTTTGTGACTTGATTGGTTAAATTAACAAACGTGTCAGGTTTATTTTTATTGCTTTGATGGTGAGACATGTAGACGTTAAAGGGCTCTATTTCCATTAAACATACCAGGTAGAACAACAGATTTAGATCAAGAATAAATAGAAGACATCTAGATTTTACACGGTGATAACTGAACCACAAAAACCCAAACTCCCAAACCCAAACTGTGGATATCAGAAAGCTACTACAGGTGTAAAAACAGCCTAAAGCCAGCAGCAACTTTAAGTGACAAAAGAACTACATGAAATGAGGTGAAACCATGTGAGTTGTGGTTGGGCTGGGCTCAGAACAAACAACATGGTGATTAGGCTAACGCTGCACATTATGAACTCAAACCACTAGGTTGTTTCTGCCAGCAACTGCCTCGAAATGCCCATTTTTTTGTCTAAAGTATACATAGACAAACACACAGGCATAGGAGTGGTTCTGCCTCCTCGCCTGCATGGGTCACTCTATTTCAGGTTAGCTTTATAGGGACGATGCAACATTTCTGTAAATGTTCTAGTTAGCCAACTTGGCTCATTTTCAATTGTAATCCCTGGGCAGACACAACAGGCTGTTCATGTTTGTGTGTAAGAATGTGTGTCCACATGTGACATGTGCAACAGTGTTTTGCCTGTGTTTGGTGTTCCCAACTTGTCTGATACCAATAGAAATGCTTCAAAATGACCTGTAATGAAAAAAATCTTTTCACTGACTTCCACTGAAAGCTAAAAAGGTTTTTACTTCTTTTCACTCTTGTCAAGTTGCCGTTTTGGAAATACAAGGTTTTTGTGTGACAGCGAGGATACATATGTTTAAGTATATAACAACGCATTGTTGCATTGTGATGCATCATCTGAAGGGGACGATTGAGCTGCATTGATTCACAATGTTAAAGTTGATTATAATAATATTAATTACACCACAATTACATCCAACTTTGCTTTGTGATTGGCCTAGAGGCATTCTATGGCTGCCAATATCTCCAAATAGATTCAAAAGAAGTTGTATATATTGCCTTCATTGTCTATTTTCAACTAACATGTACATACTTCAGTCCCACACTTCTGAATTGTATCAGAAATGAAATTTGATAAAACATAATTCATTTAAATAGTAAATTCAGCAATATACACCTCAAATAGTACTGTATGTGAATGAGAAAGAGAGTGTATGTGTGTGTGTGTGTGTGTGAGAGAGAGAGAGAGAGAGAGACAGACAGAGACTGAGCGCATGTAGAGCGGTGTTGCTGCAGTATTTTCAGGGTTGGAGGGTCTGGAGGTTTCACAGTGCATTGCTGTTGCCTAAGTGAGGGCCATAAAGAGAGAGAGGAGGGGCGGGGGGGTAATGTGCAAAGCGCCACCTCACACGTCGCTGACGGGAGATGTCTGGATTTATTTTGGGAACGCTCCGTTTGAACAGCAATAAGAGGAGCACAGGAGAATAAGGACCGGTCAGAGTGCTGGACACCCATTTACCCCAGCACTACCTCTAGCAACAAACACCACACACTCTTCTCCCCCTGCTACTGTATGAGTGCTCAGGTGTGGTGGGTCAGTTTAATGAGACTGAGGGAGTTTGAATGTGCTGTAGGTCGACAGGGTCTTAGTTCAGTTCTATGTGCAGTGTTTTTACTGATTTTATGGGGGTTTATTATCTTCACTTTGACCAGAACTTCACTTTTGTGTGAACACAGATGTGTGATGTGCTTTTGAAGATTAGAACCGACAAAGTACCTCAGATTCGTGAGTTTTAAAGTTAAGAGCACAACTTTTAAAGCTGGAGCACAACTAGGTGCAAGGCCTGACTAGTCGCAACAGAGAGCATTGGAGAGATGTGCAGCGAGGGGGCGATGGTCTCGTAGTTCCATGCTTTGAAATTGTGGAAGCTGAGTCCTTCTCAAAACGACAAATAAACACAAATAAGCTAGCACAGCTAGCTAGCTCTCACCTACAGCTTAGCTAACATTAGCATTGGATGAATACATAATGGTAATACATACGTAGCAAGCTACACTGGCTACATAATTCAGTAATAATAATAATAATAAATAATAACACAGAAATAACACAATCCCCTCATAAACAAAACAAACCACCTAATTATCTGTACCACAGAATAGGGATGTAAGAAGTATTGATGTATTAAAGTATCACAATATCCTGTTTTGTAGTAATGTATTTATAATCCAAAACACAGTTTGGTTTCCATGCAAGATTGTTGGCAGACAGTGGTCCATTTAGTGTTGTGTTTAAACCCTGACGGCTAAATAGCTGTGTCGTACTCTGTCTTCAGATCCCACTGTCATGATTGGATAAAAAGTCAACTATTATTTTACTCAGATTGTACGTATATGATGGAGTTTTTCATACTATGACAGTTTTCCTAAAATTTGATTGAAAAAACTGTCCAGCTTCCAGTATTGCAGCATATTGAATCGAAACCTCTGTATCGTGATATGTATCGTATCGCCAGGTCCCTGCAATATACCTTGCTGTCTCTTTCCAGGCTTTGACACCATTGCTCCACACTGAAGCTTTTTGTTGTCTGTCTGTCTTTCTTACCTTAGCAGTGAAAGCTGTTGTACGTTCTGTGTGTAACTTTCTCTCATTTGTTCTGACATTCTTGTGAACCTAGCTCGCTTATATTCAACTGTGTGTGTATGTAGAGCCAGGTAGTGTGTGCACATGTGGGGAAGTCGTGTGGATGGTTGGTAGACAGACAGGTAGGCCATCATCTCACTGGGGTTTGTAACAGTCCTGTGGCGTCCCAAGACTTTTATTTTCTGTTTTATTTATTGATTGCAATCGACTTGTAAAGAGTATTCAAAAATATTACAAAAACATTTATATAATAAATCATCTACTCCTGTTTTCTTACCTTTTAAGTAGTTTATGTTATATTACTGGAAATGTAGCACAGTTATGCTGTTTATATAAATTAAGAACTGACATTAACAGCTTAGAACTGACAACTGAGAACTTATACTAATCGTATTTGACCACTGACAGACAGTGTAGGTATAACTTCACCTTTATGTAGTTTCAGTTAAGTAACACTGGCAGTATTAAGGGTTATCACTGTCTGGCATAAAATGTGGTGTTGGTAAATATATTTGTTGGGCATCAATGTGCTCATACAGTATGTGTGTCTGACACCTGGATTAGAGAGAGTGATTGATGCTACTTGAGGCCGCATCAGTTCTTTAAATGTGTGACAGGATCTCACCTTGGCATACAGACACAGAGAGGACACCCAGGGACCTACACATACACGCACACACACATGTTGAGTTAGGATCAGAAAGCAGCAAGAAAGCAGCATTTAGTTCTGTATTTTCAAGCATAAAATTGCAGAAAAGTGTATACATTGGTCAGTCACAACATTAACACCACTGACAGGTGAAGTGAAAACATTGGTCATCTTCATCTACAGTGGCATCACTTAAGGGTTGAATATTTGGCAGCAAGTGAACAGTCAGTTCTTGAAGGTGATCTAGCATTTGACTCAACAGGAGAAATGGGCAAGCATACGAATCTGAGCCACCAAGGACCAAATTGTGTTGGTTAGATAACTGGGTCAGAACATCTCCAAAACATCAGGTCATGTGGGGTGTTCCCGGTATGTAGTGGATTATCAGTATCATTGGTATTTTTCAAAAGTAGTTTGAAATGACTGACTGACTGATGACAGGGTTATAGGTACTTTATATTATATTATATATATATCTATTAAGATCCTACCTCACAACTTACAGAAATTAAAGGATCTGTCGCCAACGTCTTTCTGCCAGATACCACAGGGCACCTTCAGAGGTCTTGTGGAGCCCATGCCTCGTATGGTCAGATCTGTTGTGGCAGCACAAGGGGGACAAACTCAATATTAGGCAGGAGGCGCTAATGTTACGGCTGATTGGTATCATATTTACTGTCTATTTTTAAGATTAGTTATATTTGAGATTTCCAGAATGCACTGAACCTTTTCTGTAAGTATCATATTGAAATCGAATTGTGAGGTAACTTACACCCTTAATAGGTGTGTGTGTTTGTGTGTGTGAATGCAGATCTTTTATGCGTTTATGTCATTTTCTTTGTACAAGATCTCTAAACTGACCCTGGACTGCTGTGTTTTTCTAGGCGTGAGTGAGAGGCATTACACACACTGGACACAGAGAGAGAGAGCATGAGAGAAAGAGAGAGAGAGAGCTTCATATTCATAACAAAATCAATAAACACAGATTAAGTGCCGCAACTTGGGCGGTGTTGGGGGTGTGGGGGGTTGACATGGTATGTCACCTCAGAGTGACCTTGGAAACACCCACAACTGCCCCAATCCCACATGACAAGGGGCTGCTGTTTTTACAGAGCAAGGGTCACAGGTCATGGGTCATGAGGGCTTACGCTGAGGTAGTCTCCAGTGAGAGGGTCAGCCATTTTTAAGGTCACTTCTTAAGCTCCTGTGAGGTCAGAGGTCATGCTTGACATGCTGGCAGCAGCCGATGTGTGAAGGAAACACACACTGATGCCTAACACCAGCCTCTCACTCAACCTGTTGCACTAAAATATTAGTGTATTTGATATTAAGAAGTATCCTATTTACATGCTATTACATAATTGGTCATATAGCAAACTTTCAGAGCAACACATTTTCATCAACTTCAAATCATGACTATCCTTAGAAAGCTGATTCAAATTTTAGAGCCTCTTTAATGAGGAGTACAAATTAATTTATATCACATTTCACAATGCTTTGGGTATTGACAACAATAGTTGTAACTTATTAGGGTTGGGGACCCACCCTCTGATGCATATTATGGGCGTAACAATGCATCAAAATACTGTGATAATGCAATGCAAAACCGTCACAGTGTGCATTATGGAGAATAGGCCTTCCAATTATTTTGAAAATGTCTGATGCAGCTGCATTGTTTGGACATCAGAGTTTGCAAACAACCAGCATCAATCAGCAACCCACTTTCAGCATGTTCATGTTATACACCATACCTCTCCTACCTACCAGCTCTGGGCTCATTAGTAATACGGCTATAGTCATAATTTCTCATCATTCAAATGTGATTCCAAACATTATGAAAACACTGAATTGTAAATGAGATATGTTGCCATACATGCACATATATTTTAAAATATACGTATACATATGCTAAATATATGGAACATATATATATACATGCATATTTTGATTGATAGGTACATTCATATACAGTGCCTATCAAAAGTATTCACTTCCTTTTTGTCCTTTTATTGTTTATTGGGAATATTGTATTGTATAAATTAAATCACTGCAAATATAATGTGGTCTTTTTAAAATAATTCACAAAAAAGACCCCCACCCCCTGACTTATACTCTTCAGTAATATTTTGTAATATATATTGCTTGGATCTCTGCTGAATTAGGTCAGTCATTGTAAAGGGGGTGAATATTTATGCAGGCACTTATTTTACTCTTATATTCTATATTTCTATTTAACTGACATTACTTTCAAAATATGAAATCTGTTTTTTTAAAGCCAAATTATATTGACCATGTTTTCATTTAAAAAAACAATAAAAGAAGAGGGGGTGAATACTATTTATAGGCACTGTATGTACATATAAGAAGTAAACATATAAATAAATATTATGAATTATATTGCATATAATTAACATATAAATGCTATATGTCATTGCTACATTTCACTTTTTTACACAATGTGAATCTGGCTGTTATGTAAATAAAGCAAACATTTCATAATAAATGGACCAAGAGAAATGTTCCAAAATGTCTTGGAATAAAATCTTTGTCAATTGTCCTCCACTAAAGGTTAAGGAGTCTTTCTCCTTGTTGTCATTCTAGAGTTACAATGTGTTTATATGACAGTGACAACAAGTTGTTGTATATAAAGGATTTCCATATATTCTAATACATGTCATATTTTTTAAATCTATAAATGACCATATATCAGATTTCCTTACGGCCCGAGTGTATCAATACATCACTAATGCGCACACAGATATACAAACTTACAGATGTACTTACAGATGTACCAATTTAGTCTAACTGAGTCAAACTGAGCATACCATGACTGAATCTAGCAATAGACCAGGCCTGCATCTGTTGATCATTCAAATTTTGAGGTTTAACTCCTTTGTGATGTCATGCAAGACGTATTTTTGAGCAATAAGAAACTAGTCCAGTGTTAGCAGTATTATTAGGCCTACTCACGTTTTGTAAGCGGCCTAATACAGTATCTTACTTTTTACCTTCACAAAAATCCCAGAAGAAAAGATCTACCAGCTGCACAAGCCATCATATATATTTTAACTATTGATCAGTCTCCTATGAAATTGTTTGGAGATTAGTCATTTCATTTACAGAAATGTATTGAGATACAATACTGTATCTGTTGCAAAGTGCAGGGAACCATTAGATGTGAATTGGAATTGATTGGACAAGCTTTTGCTGCAGAGGGCAAACACAGACATAAAAATCATAACACGCACATAATTATCAGCAAAGGAATACTTCACCAAAAAGAGCTACAGATTAATGAAGTTATCCCGTTACTCTGTTATCTGTCCCTCCTGAACGCTATGTTTTTTTTTCTGTCGCTCTCATTATTATGTTTTTTTCGCCCCCCCTGAGATAATTGTTTGATGATTGGCCTGACCATGCCGAATCCGAATCGTGATCAATTCCCGAGTTCTGTTGTTGAACTTTAATTTGTTAGATCTGTAATCAGCCTGACAGTGTGTAAGCGTGTACTACATGTGCACGTTTGTCTGTAGGAGTGTGCTTTATGTGTATGGATGTGGGTTAATCTGACGGAGGGTGAGACTGTGTGGGCTAGTGGGCTAGTGTGTGTGTGTTAGCGTGTGCATGAGGAGACGTGTGGCTCCTCCTGGCTCGGGGCAGTGCTGCTGAATGTGTTAGATTCTGTGCCGCAGTAGTGTTGCCTTTGGGAGGGAGGCGACAGCTCATCTCCACACAGTCATGGCCCAGCCTCAGCATTCACTACTGCCCGTGCACACACTGCCCTGCTCCGCCATGCTCACAGAACTGACCACAGGCCTCGTCCTAGTGTGCCTGAGCTCCACACATCGGTGTTCAGGAATAGAGGATTAAAGTATGACTGTGTTTACATTACTGGGTTGAAAAATGTGACATCTGGTTTTATCAGAGGTCCTGTGAACACAGCAGTCTTCAGAAAGTTCACATTATAAACTTGATTACTCAATTTGCTAATGTGCTTAGATCTGATCTTTCTGCCTTGAGGGTTAGCATTTGTGTTTGTAAATAATAATATGAATCATTAGTGTGAACACACATCTGCTCTGAAAGGATCTTCATGAGTGAATTTAAGCCACTACTGCTAGCTACCGCTGATTTGCTGCCAACAGTGCTGCTGGACAGTGGACAAAATTGATGTGTAACGCTAAGTGTGAAAAAATAACAACAAAAAACCCCCAGATGGATTCTGTTTTTATTGTGGTCACATGACCTCATATAAATATGTATCCAATCTAGAACCACATATGAGAAGCACTGTTCACATTGCCGGGTAGGTTCTATCATGATGTGGCACAGATCTGTTCTTTTCAATGCTGTGTAAATGCAAAAAATTTTAACCACTTTCATGTGGTCCTAGATCAGCTACATATCTGAATTATGGTGAGATGACCTTAATGAGATTTGTCAGATGAGATTTTGTTCCCTTTTTTCTACTCTGCATGTATATAGCATATTACTGTTTTCATGCTGTGTTCACAGTGGGGCAGCAGTGGCTAACCTGAATTTGCTGCAAAATCATTAATGCATTTGGTGTTTTTTTTTTCCTTCTGCCCTAATCATGAATGGCAGTGCACTGTTTAGAGCTAATAATGTTTATGATAAGGGCTTGTGCTGCTATTTTATTAATTTGTTGGTCTTGATGCTCATTGATCATTCACATGGTGTTGTTGATTGGGATTTAGGCAATACACAAACAATAAGACTTAAGCAATAGAACTTGTAATATGAACATAGCTAAAGTGGTTATTTAATATAAAGTGTGTTCACAATGCTCTGAAAAATAGCATTAAATTAATTTTCCCTTTCAAATCCCATTTTATGTATACCATGTGTATGCCATATCATGATGTCATCATTCAGTGTAGACAGAAATCTGCACATGTGGGTCATTTCAGGAATAAGGTTGGTTCATACTAATGACAGGTGAGGGTCATTTTCAAACACAAAAAAACTGAAATCGAACAATCAAGCTTGCAGCGTGAACGCAGCCAAAGAGCGCAAGAGAGAGAGAGAGAGGGAGATAAAGAGAGGGAACGTCGTTGGTGTGAGCAGTGTGGTGGGAGCTGGAGCTCTACGTGACTGCGTGGTGACTAAATAATAAATGCGGCGTATCAGGTTTCACGTGGAGCCGAGGGCCACGGCCCGTGGCTGGGGAGGGGGTGGACAGGATAGACAGCGCAGACACACAGAAAGAGAGAGAAAGAGAGAGGCAGGAAATGGCCTTAACTCTCCTTGGTCCCTGAAGGCGTATTCACCATAAAGGCCTCTTTTAGTCCTGTTTTTGTCCTGTTTTTTGTTTTTCTTTCTTAAAGTCAGAACAAATGGTCACAAGTACAGTCTCGATTTGTCGATACAGAACATCAACTGGATGTACATTTAACGAATTACATATGTCATTTAATATGTAATCAGGTGATCATTGCATAACAACAGCATTGACCGCAGGCTCTACAGGCTGTGTAAGAAAGAGACCTGAAGTCCCACTGGTTAAACTTGTGTTTTGGCTAAACTGTACAATCCACTTCTTAAAGCACACTCTCTTAACTGTAACACCCTCTCTGTTTTTCTCCCCCTCTGTCCGTTCTTTCTCTTAAGAAGGTGATGCTGCCGACGGGCGCCGCGTTCCGGTGGTTCCAGTAGGGCCCCGACCTTCGACCTCCACCCAAAGCTCTGCCGTCAAGTGCAATGCCAACTCTCGCTCGGACCGCCTCCAGCACCAACACTGGCTAGCAAACCACACATACAAACCACAACAACAACAACAACAACAACAAAAAGAGGCAACAACCACCAGATACTTCATGAAAAAACATACAGAACAAAGCAGAAACGCTACAAAGTAATCAATCAAGTAATGGATGCACCTACTTATTCCTTGAACCAAAAATTAAACATAAAGAAGAAGAAATCTATGGCAACTTTCATTCCCTTTTATATGTTTCCATTTTGGTACCTTTTTGTCCTTTTTCCAGCAGGTTTTTTCTCTCGCTTAGACATGGAACAGTTCATTGCCAAACAGAAATGACAGACTGAGTGTGGACAATCAACAAAATTTCTGTGTTTGGTGTTAATGTCGTTCATGTGTGGAAAGATACAGTACTTGTGTAGAGAATGTAAATTTTACGGCTATATTTTAAAACTAGTGGCTCATGGCAAGCACTATTGTAATTTAGCACCGTTGTTCTTACTTAAACCTCTGTATTTTATTGATTGTTTCCTTTTTTTTAGTTTGATTTTAAATTTATAGTTTGGAAGACTGATCAATGTTTGTCATTTAAGAGAAGAGGAACTATTTCGAGATGTAAAAATCCAGTTTTTGAATTAAATGAAAGAACAAATATACGTCGAGAGCCTCATTCCCAGTGTAAAGTTGGGACAGACGAGGACTGATGTTTATGTGAGGTTGCTACTACTGGAAGCTCCTTTATCGCCAAACCATCCATGTCTCCTAGCCTTCTAGTCTGCGTTGTTTTCTTTTTGTCCGACTGGCAGCCTTACGTTTTTGTTACGACGTCCCCAAAGCGCAGGAATTTACAGAGTTATCCTCCTGAGCACTTGGAGACAGCACTTGCTCCACCCGATTAAAACGCACTGAAAAAGTTTTTGGGTTTTTTTGTTTGTTTGTTTTTGTTTTTTTTCCTAATGCTTTTTTTCATGACATTGCCAGTAGCTACATCTTTTAAAAACGAACAGCAATGTTTGTACTGGATTAGAAATATGGGCTGGTTTTGTGAATAAAAACAAATGCATGTATTTGTGTCAAGAATTTACAGCTCTGACGTCTGTCTACTTGTCTACTTGCATGTTTTTTAAGAAACAGCAACAAACTTAAAAAAAAAACAACAAAAAAAACACGACAACGACAGTATGGAAATGTTCATAAATCTTATAGGTTGTTTCCTTTTCAATAAGGTAAAATAAAAAGAGATTGGACAAGAAATATCATTTTCAAATGTAGTGAAGGTCTGTGGTGCTTCCCTGAGAGTCTTTTTGGGGGGGGCTGCTTACAGTACAATGTATACAGTATATTGCTGTCATGCAAAACCTTGTATGTCCAAAATGGCAATTTTACAGGAGAAGGAGAAACCCAATGTAAAACATTTGATTCCTAGTCATTTTGGATTTCTATTGGTCCATTCGTAAAGAAATAAAAGGCTAGTAAAAAAGTCCAAAATGGAGATACATTGTTTTTGTGTGACACAGACGATATGTTAAAAGCACAGTGAAGCATGGGGCAGATCACTGCTAAGGACGAAGATGCTCGCTGGCCACGGAGCAACACCCCTGTAGTAGCCAACAGTTCCTCTTCTTCTTTGGGGGAAAAAAGTATCTTGGAGAACAAATCTCTTTCTGACACACAGTCTGACATTTACAGGTAAAAAACACAATTAGAGGGCAATGAATAATTGATAGAGAGCCAGTATCTCAGATCCACAGTCTGGGTTTCTTAAGCAAGACTGTGATGCTGAAGTGGTGAGGAAATGACATAGAGACAGAGTGAGCGCTAGACAGACAGACAGATAGATAGATAGAAAGAGAGGGAGAGTGCTTGAAGGCTCTGGAGGGTTCAAGAGCTGCAGCAGAACCTCAAGAGAGGCGGTGAGGAGGCACTCCAACACTTATCCTGGGACTTCCTGACACCAGGCTGGAGCAGTGCTAGTGCTGCGCTTTCTGTGAACATACTGTCCGTATTTGTGAGTCTGAGTGGAAAACACATGGACGTAAAGTGATGGTTCAGCAAAAAGCCTAGTTTTAGACTTTTTCCTCCTTCTCCAAATGTTCTCATCCAGCCAAGACATGTCTGGTGTCTTGACAACTCCGCTTTGTTCAGCAGTGGAGCTACGAGGCTAATGTAGTGGACAATTAATGAAAGCTTATAGCCACAGTTAGCATTGTCTTCATGCAAACTGCATGTCTAATTAGACCTTGTTAAATCTCAAAGGGGCATCTCTGTGGTTTGTGACACCTTTCCTCTACCAGCCTTTTTTTGCTTAATGATGTACCGTTGTTTACATTAGCCTCGTAGCTCCTGTGCAGACCTCAGATACCAAACATACGTGTCTTGGCTGATCAACTACATTTGGGGTAAGTACATTTGCTTCTTTTGCAAACTACTGCTTTCAGTAGGGTAGTAGCAGAGCTATTATCAGCATGGATAGTGAAAGTAAATGAGGAGAAAGCTAACGCGTTAAGCCATCTCAGCCTCAGTTATTAGCTGTATGTGATCTGCAGAGAAGTGAAGTGAAAGTAGTGGAAGAAGCTGAGTGTAAAGGCAGAACTGTTTGTAAAGGTTTGTAAGTTAAGGGTTTGGGAGAGGGGGGTCATATATGAGCAATAGTAAGAGTGGCAGCCGTGGGCCTATGCTGCTCCATCCTGGATAGAGTCCTCAGCTTGTAATGAGCCCAGGTCCATCGTGGGGGGATCTGTAATGAAGCGAAATCTCTGGTGGGGGCCCCAGTTTGGTGGGGTTTGTCTGTGAGAGAGAGTGCGGAGAGTGAGAGGAAACGTGTGTGTGTGTGTGTGTGAGAGAGAGAGAGAGAGAGAGAGAGAGAGAGAGAGAAAGAGGAAGAGGGAGAGCGAGAGAGATAAGAAGAGAGAGAGGGAGCGTTCCCAGCTCCCCCCTGGTGACAGCGATGGGCCGGTGCCATGGCCACGGTGCTGGGAGGAAGCTGAGGCGCTGCATTATTAATGTGCACCGCGGCGTCCTCGCCTCCTCCCAGCCACACAGCTCACTGCCCAGCCTGCCATCACAGAGGAGTGAGAGAGGGAGAGAGAGGGAGAGAGAGGAGATAAAGAAAGAACGAAATGGGAGGGAGGGAGGGAGGTGCAGGGGGCAGTGTGGTTGTGCTTGTTAGTGGTGGATGCAGTGTATGTGTGTGTGTTTGTGTGTGTGCGAGTGCGTTTGTTGGCGTGAGAGAGCGTGAAAATGTTTTTTTTTTCCTTTAGGTCAGTATGAATATATAGGACACTGAGAGGGAGGCCATACTTTCCAGCCAGTATAACCATAAACACTGAGATGGGAGCGGATGGTTTGCCTGGGAATGTGTGCGAGTGTGTGTACAGAAGTCAGTACTATTATGGGTGTAAGAACACTAATTCAGTAACTAAATAGTCTCCTACAACAGGTTTGAAGAGTCATGACATGCTACATATTATTCCCGGGACAGTTTGTAAACATATGACAATAACCAACTTCATCAATTTTAATCTCAGAAACCCCTGTTTAATTTCATGAGTTTGAAAAATGTATCTTATTCCGCTGTGATGTGTTTATCTTCTCTAATGTTAAACCAATAGTACCTTCATATTAAGAAAAAGTGTTGAGGTAAAGGTGAAGTCCATGGTCTACTAGCTGGAACTAGTTAAAACTTGGTCATTTGTGAATTAGTCCTGTTTAATTTAGATTTTTTTATTGTAGTGCTACTGATGTCTTTTGTACACAATATGTAATATTATGGTATGACTGTGTTAAGAAGATCTCATTAAATTGGGACATATACCATTACAGTACACATCGTCCAACGTTGCAACTCTGCAAAAAATCCCCAAATCCCAAAACTGAAGATTAAATTACCTTTTCAGAAACATTCAGCAATTCAGAAACAATACAAAAGACAAAAACCTCATAAGTAGTTTGCAGTGTTTGGCTCAATTATGCACATTTAAAAAATGTATTTGGCTTGTTCTGGCTACTCCATTCCGCATTGAGGGGGGCTTATCCCACTAGCATGTCAACCCGCCTTTGTTTATGCTGTAATCAGCAAGCAGATTGGCTTTTTATGTCGAAGAATTCCATTCATATTTCTACCACACCAGGCTGCTCTTCTCATTTAAAACTTTTCTGACTCAGTCTAACGAAGCTAGCATTAGCTAGTTTTTGTGTGAAGTCATGTTGTTTGGCTAGTAGAGCTGTGTAGATTTGTGACAATCGATTACACCTCAGTTAACGCTAGGCATTCAAAACTAGATGCTTTGGAGGGAACATAGGGGAGGTTTAACCAGCATCCACCAAAATTGATGAGACTTTCTTGATTTGGCAACAGAGCTGAATCACTAATGAGTAGATACATCCCAAAAGACTGCAGAGAAAAATTAATTATGCAACAGTTTTGGATTTCGAGTAGACTTCTAACTTGTTATGAGCAAGTTTTGGCAAATTTAAAAGTACACACTGATACCCACACAGAACAGCCAAGCTTTAGAGCTCTAAATCATGCTGGATGCCTTGAACAACGGTAGTTAAGGAGTTGAAATATGAATAATAACACATGCTACATCTATGCGAACATTGCGGCATGTTGAACTGCTAAAACACAAAAGTAAGCCTAATACTAAACTCTGACAAAATCACATCACCTGCTTCTCAAAGCGTACTTACTACTGCAGACAAGCCTAGCCATTACATCCCAACCATGACAGACGCCCATGTGTTCCCAGTGTTTAAAACCAAAATGAGGTTACCCTAGTAGTAGCAGTAGCCGTACCACAGTGAACTGCTCAACTCTCCCTGGCCTGTAATGGAGTTCCGATTTGTCAAGCTCCTATTTACCCATTTGCCACATGTGAATGTTATGGTGAACAGGAAATAGACTGCTGGGGACACAGCAGGAAGTAGACATCCTAAAAAGGAAGTAGATGTGATGCAAACAAGGAAGTAGCTCTAAACTGAAGGAGGAAGTAGATGTGCTAGTGAGTAGGAAGCAGCCGTAATGGAGGCTGTGGTGGGTGCTGAGGCAGGTTTAGCAGGGTATAGCTGTGTAGAGGAGGTCAGTTTGAGCAGACCTGTCACAGTGGGAGAATCCTGGAATCTTATCAGCACCTCGCAGACACGAAGCGGCGCTGATCTGCTCGCCCTCTCGGCCAGCACGCGCGCCCTTCCCCCACCCCCACACTCGCCTCCTCTCTCTGGCCCCGGCCAAGACAGCGCTGAGAGCCAGCATAGCCCGGCGACGCTGCTGGACCACGCCAAAGTAGATGTTCAATGCTGCACGGAACAGGAAATGAATTGCCCAAAAGCTAACGAGTCTGAGACTGAAAGGATCATTCTAATTGCTTTGAAGACACCAAGTGAAACGCCACGGTGCAAAGAAGAGAGGACATGCATCTATTCTTTACCCTTGTAAATGGCAAGGACCCGTATTGTGGGTCCACACTGTGTAAGACAATGGACCAAACTAAGACATGTACAAGAGGTGTATATGATAGGAATCTATGACCCTGGATCATATTCTGCATTTACACTCAGTAGTCAAATGCGTCCCCAGTTAATCAGACTGAATCTGATCGCTGTGTGGGACTGTTTTGCAAATTCACTCGTTGCCCAGCAATTATTACTGCTGTTTTGTTTGTACTGGGAGTTGTTCTGGTTGTATAATGCAGATATGGATATGTTTACACTGCTATAACATGTAGCTTAGATGCGTCTCAGACCACATCCTAAAGTGGTTTGTGAGATTGGATCTGTATCTGGTTTAAATGTGTCTTGGGTGCGTTTACACTTGCATTTTGATTTGGCTTGGTCTTATCCAGATATAATCCTGATACTCAAGACACCTGAAGTGATCAGGTGTAAATGGGGTCTATGTGCAGTCCTGTTTACGGGCACGTCAGCATAGTCTGAGCATCAGGAATGCAGTCCACAATTCATTTTCAGTTAGGATGCTGCATCAGCTCTGTTGAAAATAGTGCAAACCTCTTTAACTTTTGCTGCAACGGATTCTGAAGATGGAGGAGAGGCTAATTGAACTGTACAAACCCCGCCCCCTGCTCCAGCCACGTACAGACCTTCCAGATGGACGGGGCCGCTCAGTCCGTGCATTGTCAAAGCCCTTACTGCCAAAAAGCCACAGAATGAGTCAAGAGGTCCACATGTGAGTTAGAGCATTAACAGTCTGACTAATATTGGCCTGGGTCACATGTTTTAATATGGCTAAGCTTGGCTATATCAATCAAACTCTCAATGCTCTAGACTAACAGTCTCATTCAGACTAATACAAAACTTCATTGTTAACTGGTGAAATATAACTTTCTGTTACATGTTAACTACATTAGATTGTAACATCAGTGCAAAAGTTAAGAATGACTGAACTTTAGAAGTGTTTATTCCTGCATATGATGGCTTGTCCATATATACACTCACCGAGCACTCTATTAGGAACATTATACTAATACTGGATAGGGTTTACCTTGCTCCTTTGCTTAATACTTCATGGCATGGTTTCCCGAAAACAGTCCTTTCCGATTCTGGTGATTGCGTCATGCTATTCTTGCAGATTATTTTAGGGACACTTCTATACTCAGAATCTCCCATTCTACCACATACCAAATTGGATTCTGACCTGGAGACTAGGAAGGCCAGTGAAGAACACTGAACGTATTATGTTGAAGCCAGTTTGAGATGACTTTCACTTCGTGACATGGTGCATCATCATGCTGGAAGTAGCCATTAGAAAATGGTTCAATTGTGACCCTGAAGGGATGCACATGGTCAGCAACATTCCTCAAATAGTCTGTGGCATTCAAGTGATCAATAATTGGTGTTAACTGGTCCAAGGTGTGGCAAGAAAACCCTCCCCACACATTACACAACCTTTACCAGCCTGGACTATTGATGCAAGGCAAGTTGAGGCCATGGATTCATATTGTTTCTGCCAATTTTTTGGATCCTACCGTCTGTGTGGCTCAGCGAAAATTGAAATTATTTTATTTTTTATTTTCTTTAACTGTGCAGTTTTGGTGGGTCTGTGCCCACTGCAGCCTCAGCTTTCTGTCCTTGGCTTGGTATTTTGCTATTGTAGCATATCTGCCTCAAGGTTAGACAAATGTACAGAGTAGTTATCTTACTTATTACAGCCTTTCTGTCAGCTTTAACCAGTCTAGCCATTGTCTTTGAATCTCATCATCATTGAGGCATTTTTGTCTTAAAAATTGTTTTTTTATATCACTCTTGAGTGCTCTAGATTTTAAAGACTTGTGCATGAAAATCACGGGAGATCAGCAGTCCTAGAAATACTCAACCAACCAACATCATACACCAACAATCATGCCAAGCTCAAAATCACAACAAAAGAGGTTAATTGCATGAATGAGTAGGTATACAGGCCTTCCTCATAAAGCGCCAGGTAGGATATGTATGTATGTGACTTGCTATTCTCCTTATTATGGACAATAGCAAGTCTGGCCAAGCAGACGATGACCAAATGTGTGTGATGTAGTCTGAGCATGAATCACACACCTCTCTTCTCTTTCCTCCTGCGTTCATTCTACCACAATTCAGCGGTGTCTCTAGATGACTGTTCGACTGTTC
Source organism: Salminus brasiliensis (assembly GCF_030463535.1). Taxonomy (NCBI): domain Eukaryota; kingdom Metazoa; phylum Chordata; class Actinopteri; order Characiformes; family Bryconidae; genus Salminus; species Salminus brasiliensis. The sequence continues at coordinate 17,692,087 of NC_132895.1, forward strand.
TTGGTTTCTGTACGTTGTTTGAGGACAAAAGACAGGGCTCCAGCCCGAAACTCCAGCAGCTCTGGGCAGTGACCTTGCACCTCTCCTCGGGTCGTGGAAGAGGGGACAGCGAGTCTCCAGTGCTGTGGGCAGCAGCAGCAGGCTCAGTGCCTGAGGGTACAGGGCTGGAGCTGAGGCGTGAGGGGGCAAACGCAATGAGCTGCTGCAGGCGGGGACAGGCTGATGTGTCACTGTCGCTGTGGAGCTCGTCCCCATGCAGGAAGCAGCGGCCAACACTCTATACTGACCCGTAATGAGGAATACACACAAAGATCAGCCATCAAACTTACACTTTTAAAAAATGAAGGTGCCAAAAAGGGTTATTTAGAGCTATGCCATGGAGGATCCACTTCTCGTTTCCTTCTTTTCCTTAAATTTGATCTAGGGTTTCTTGAAAGGCAGCCATAAAAAAAGAATGTATTACGATGATGTTGATGATTGTGATTAGTATTATTCAATAACATTTTTGTAAATGAGATGCAGAAGTACTTAGAAGACCGATATTATGGAGAAGATGTAATATTCGGTAAGCTGAAGTTGGGTCTCCTTGCATAAAATATTATTAGAAAGGGAAGTGGTGCGAGGACATACTGTGACATTAATGCGTATGGCAAAATCTGAAGCGATAGCATGTCGACTCAACATTGGTACAGCAGCATTAGCAGAGCAATGTCCACTGGCCTCGCCCAGCATCACTACAATGTCGTCCTCCAGCCTTACCCAGCTTCCATACTGCCACATTAGCATCACTACTGCTCTGTCCATCCACTGGACATCACTAGGATCACTACTGCACTGGCTGCCAGCCTTGCCCTGACAAGGCTAAAGGCGAGTCCTTTATGTCACAGCACCTTTGTCAAAATAAAGAGCATATGTTTTGGTCCCAAATTCCCTATTATTGAAATGCCAATGATGTGTCTACGCAGCCAATGGCAATTTTTGACTTGATTCCCCATCTATACAATGCACAGAAATTAAGACGCAAAAATCACCCATTTTGAAACCACTGCAATGGAATATGGTGCTGTAATCTTATCTAACTGAAAGTAATGAAAACATGTCCTTTATGGTTCCAACCTAGTGACTTAACGGGCACTAACTCTTTGTTTTCATTGAGAGTATACTGAGTCATACTTCTGGTTGCCCGTACCTCTTCATGTGACAAGGTAGACCGGCCCAATATATAATCTTGGCGATTTTGTTCCAACAGTGATATGATTTATAGAAAATGTGGTTATCAACTTTAACTTTAGATTAGACTGCCTAAAGTTTCGCAACCAGTTCCATATATCTGCCAGCTGGTAGCTTCAGCAGCTAATATGGAAAACAACCAAATATGCCCTGGTTCAGTAAATTAAGTTAAAATATGATTTACTGTAGGTATTTTAGATAACTATGTCATGCTGAAACATTACGTGCTTTTGATTCATACATTTATTATTTATATTGTGTATTTATTGTGCACAATATAATAAAACAGAGACCACAGCTGCTGTTACTGGTCAGACACACTGCTAGCTTTTAAAATACACATTAGCAATGATTTCACTTATGTAGCTTCTTTAAAGCCTTAACAGGTATACATACAGTCATATGAGAAAGTTTGTGCCCCCTTTGGCCAAATGAAACATTTTAATTAAGAAGTACCAAACCCAGCCTCTGTAGCTAATTAAACAAAAAAACATAATCTTTTCAACAGGTCCTAAAGCATAGTAACCCTGTCTTAACAAAGAAAAACATCTTCGTTGGTTTTCCAAAAAAAAAGAAAAAAGAAATCAGTGTGGCCTGTGGAAAAGTTTAGACACCCTAAGTCTCAGACCTTGATTAGCAACTCAGACCTAAGGCATGCCACCAAATGTAATTAGGAACTGTCAGCTAAATCAAATTTCCACCTTTATAAATTCTCTTCAAACCTTGCGCTAACACTCAACGAACATGGGCCTCCTCTAAACAACTGAAGATCTGAAAATGAAAGTAAGTGATGCCCATAAGGCTGGGGGAGGCTAAAGGAAAATAACCAAGTGTTTTAGATTGTGGTTTCTGTGAAGGTCAAGATGAGATCTGGAAGAGCAAGAAAGGAAAACTCTCAGACAGAACTGCTTGTATGCTGGTAAATCCCCCATATAACTGCAAAGAACCTGCATTAAACTTCAGCTGAGTCAAGAGGGCCTGTGTATCACTCCACTGCGCATTATCTTCATGATAGAGTCCTAAGAAGGAAACTTTACGTGCGACCTCATCACAAAACTTAACGTTTGTGTATGCTACAGAACATCTAGATGAGCCGAATGTGTTTTGGAAAGCTGAAGTCAAAATAGAACTCTTAGAATTCCACAAAGGACCAGCAAATCCTGGACGCAACTGTTAAACCATCTGTTAAAGGGCTGAAACTAAAACGAGGATTGCTTTTGCAACAGGAAACTAAAGCTTTAGGAATTGCCCTCATAGTTCCCAGACCTAAATGTCATAGAGAAATGATGGATAAATCTTAAATGAGTTGCAGTCAACTCAAGAATACCTCAGATTATCAGACAAGAAACTAAAATATCTAACAGCTAAAGACTTTTAGCTGCATGCATTTGTAAGTCCTGACTCTGTAAGGTACCCAAACTTTTTCCCAGGCCACACTGATGATATTGATTGATTGCTGAAAATATTGTGTTTTATGTTGAGTTTTATTATTTAATCATATTAATTAAAATTCACTATATGGACAAAAGTATTGGGACACACCTCTGTATCACAAACCAAACACTGCCAAGAGCTGGACGATACAGTCCATGTATGTGATGATGACTGGATGTAGAAATACTATATTGACATAAGTATTGGGACACACTCTTGATCACTAAATTCAAGTATTTTTTCAGTCCCACTGCCACAAAAAAAGCAAATCTTCCCTTCTACATATATATCATGTCTCTATCTGGCAGTCTGGGTTTGGCAAATGCCAGGAGAACGTTACCTGTGCCAAATGTAAAGCTTGATGGAGGAGGGATATGGGGATGGACCGCAACATTTGTATGCAACTTTGTAGAAACAGTTTGGGGACAGCCCTTTTCCGACTGTGTCCCAATGCACAAAGCAAAACCCATAAAGGCATGGTTTGGTGTAGAAGAACCTGACTGCACTACACCTCAACCCCATTAAACACCTTTAAGATGAACTAGACCGGAGACTGTAAACTGGGTCCTCTCATCCAACATCAGTGTCTGACCTCACAAATGCTTTTTGGATTAATGAGCAAAATGTCACTCAGACAAAATCTAGACAACCTTCCCAGAGGTGTGGAAGCTGTTATAGCTGAAAAGGAGGGGATGTCATTTAAGGTCCTTTCAGAGTTATGTATTGATGTCCCAATGTATGTCCCACACAGCTCCAGGGGGCTGGGGTTGTGGGTTTGATCCTTGCTCTGGTTATTGCCTATGAGATGTTTGGTGTGTTCGCTGTGTGTTCGCTTGGGTTTCTTCCGGGTGCTCCGTTTATCCAACTCCCAAGAAAACAGAGCATTGGCTATGCTAAATTGCCCCAAGGTGTGACTGAATAGGTGTGTGTGGCACCCTGCAATTGACTAGCGCCCATCCAGAATGTCCAGGGGAAATATCCTGCATTGCAACCAATAATTCTGGGTAGGCTCTGGACTCACTGTGACCTTGGCCAGGAAGAAGTGAATAAGAAGCTGACTGAATTAATGAACTTGTCATTTGACTAGTATAGACTGTATTATAATGTTCAGTTGCTTGTAGTTGCACGTCAACCATTCCAACCTATTCCGATCTTGCCTTTTCCAATGGCTCTATTATTAGTTTCATTAAGCAAACCAGTGATTTTACTACTCAGGGCCGAGTTCACCAAGATAATCTAAGTGTCCAGTCCAGAGAGCACTATCCTGGAATTTGGTTTATATAGAAATGATCCTTTTAATGAAACATGTTTTATTCCATTTCCAAACTGTTATATTTTGAGAGACGCACAATATGGGGAGGTTTGAAAAGAACTGTTCTCACTTTTTCCTTCTTTCTCCCACAGAAAATTTGCATCAACAGAATCCGGCTTGGAGGAAGGCTTCTTCCCAATCTCAGTTAAATAAACGCTACCTCTCGCACTTACACGCTGAACGGCCTCCAACACGCACGCGTGAACACACACACACACACACACACACACACACACAAACACTCGCACCCACTGACATCCGCACTCACACACACACACATACACTGACATCCGCACTCACACACATACACACACAGGCACACACTCTCCCGCACGCACACGCAGGAACAGATTAAGCACAAATCAATGGCTGCGGCTGAGGCGGGGGAGATTTCACCGTGGCTTCTCGTTAAGGCCTGGCTGAGGCGGCGCAGGCTCGGGGGAGTGTTATTACCGGGGTGATGGTTGATAAGACGCTCGTTCCTCCACGCCGCGTCCCGCGGGACAGATGCATCGCGCAGCCATGGTAACCGTAAGGCTAGGTGTTATGCTATAATTGGGCCGGCGCTTTTAACAGCACAGCCACACAGCCAGGTACGCCAGCGTCTTCAAATGAGAAATTATACCATGGCGTGGAGAGCGAGGCAGCAAGGCAGGGAGAGAGAGAGAGGAAGAGAGAGAAAGAGAAAGAGAGAGAGAGAGAGAGACCTTCACCTTCTCTAACGCTGCAGCTGCCTGTTTTTTTACCTCTGTCCACTTATACATAGATATATATATATATGTGTGTGTGTGTGTATGTGAACAGTGCTCGGCTCAAATTTACCCACAACTGGAGTTACTGGTACAACTGGGGTTAAAGAGCCCAAGCTCTTGCCCCCAAAATAAGAGCCATAATCGTCTATGTACCACACGCTACTAATCTGCATTAATGATTTACTCTGCAGTCCATATATAAGGTGTGGAAGCACAACAGAGGATGAACCAGCTGAACTAGCCAAGTCAACAGAAAACACAATATGATGGTCTGAGGAGGAAGCCACACACACTCTCACAGGCACACACACACATACACACACAGGGGTACGGTAACTGCTCCTGCTTTCCAGCTTGTTTACATATGCTTTGAAAGCTCCAGGAGGGGCTTGGCGGAGGCTGTATTGAGAGATAGGTTCAGAGTGCAGGAAGGGAAGGAGAGAGAAAAAGAGGAGAGAAAAGAGGAGAGGAGGGGAAGGAGCTTTGACGAACGCGGCCACTTGCTCTGCAGGCGCTGTTGATTACGATCAATTTCCCCCGTATCGACGCTCTCTCTGGCCCTGAGCAACACTCCCTCCTGCATTTTACATGCTACGTGCTTTGTGTACCATGACACACTCTCTCTCCCTCTCTCTCTCTCTCTCTCTCTCTCTCTTTTCTCTGCGGCTCTCCTAACCCAGCTCAGACCCTGGCGGGATCGGCTGCCCGTGGCCCCTGGAGTGAGGAGCATCTATGACTCATCCCACACTACATCTGCTCGGCTCTCCTCAACGCTCGGTGCATATGTGAAGGCTGAAAAACCAGCTAGCCAAGGTTAGAGCTAGCCCAGCAGTGGGAATGGCCAGAAACCAGAGGGTCATGGATTTGATGCTGGTTGATAACATCTCGCTATACTGCTAGTGCACCACTGGAGCCTTCTTCCTGTGTATCTGTTAGCACCTTAGACACTGTAGGCTTATTATTCAGTTATTAACTTTAGAGAACGTTATCCATAACTGCTATGAATTATACAGTAACTGCTGTGAAAGTCATAAATATAGCCATTCTACTGTATCTGCAGTATTGCAGTGTTTACTGACACACTGAAATGCGTGATGCTTTAGGTTATACTCGACTTCTTTACTGTAAAAATCACGTGTATTATTTCTACATGAATAAACTATATTACCTGCCTGCAATGTACTCTTTTAGTTAACTTCCTTTTGGCAGCAACTGTATCGATGTGATATATTTTCTGTACTTTATTCAGTCAGGGTAATTAATTGCCATTAGCATTGCAAGTAAGCTTGGAGGGGAGTAGGTCTGGGACGCCAGACTTTACTGTTGAGCCTTCCAGAAGTGCCATGGGCTTAATTCAGCGAAAGACTGATTAAGGGAGGTGCCTACCTGATGGCCGCTGTGAAAAGCTTGCAATGTAGCAGGTGGTTAAAGAATGGGGGAAGGGAATGGGCTGGGCCTAATCCTAATTGTTAGGTGCAGGATCTTGTCAGCTAAATGTTCAATGTAGTGAGTGATTAGAAAATGGGCAAAGCTGGTAACTATGAGTAACCCCAGCTGTTGGGTGCAGGATCTTGTTTAACGCCAGATGATAACGGAAATGTTGCTGATCGGATCATAAATGCACACAGCAACACAGAAGAATAAAGGCTGATGAAAGCGGAAGTGGGCTTAATTCAGTGAAACACTGTCAAAGGGAGTCACCTAAAAGATAGAGCTTGCCAGGTTAAAGGTAATTAGAGTATGGGGGAAAGGAATGGGCTGGGCTCTATGTGTAACCTTAATTGCCAGGTGCAGAATTTTGTTATCTTCCCGTATTATGCCAACTGCTTTAATCTGCTTTAAGATTACAAGTTCATTCACAAGTTCAGAGCCATTATGTAATGATGACCCTGAATGAACATCTGGTTTCATGTAGCGTTACTAGTGTCTTCCAGTTTTGCACCTATTATCTCGTCTTGCAATTTACTGTTTACCTTTATGTCCAAGGACCAGCAATATTCAATCTTTAAACTAATCTTTTAACTATGTGGTCATGAGAGTGAAAGACTGAAGAGCTGGACACGAAGAGCTTAAATGGTCATTAAAGGGGTTAATAGCTGTAATAGCAATTATAAACCCAGTTTAAATAAAACTATACGCTGGTCAAATTAAGGTTGTTTTCATGACACATTTCATGTGTTACTTGCCTGTCGGCTAATCTGTAGCGGGGCTATTTAGAGTTCTACCAGTGGTTACGAAGAGGAGACATAAGGCCACAAACACATGGACTGCAGACTGCTGTAATGGAGGAAGAGAGAGTGCTCGCCTGCAACAGAGCACCCCTCATCCCTCCATCTCTCTCCGCTCTTGGCAGCCTCCATCCGAATTAATTGCATCTCCGAGAGAGCAGGAGAAAGTGAGAGAGAGAGAGAGAGAGAGAGAGGGAGAGAGAGAGAAAGTGAGAGAGAGCGAGAGAGAGGGTTGCTGGGCCGGTGTTGCTGTGGGGGAATCATTTAAAATTCTACCTCCCGTGTGGTTCCTGGTTTCCAGTTTAATGACCCCCCCTCCCCCCTCCTCCTTCTCTCCTCCGCCGCTCCCCCGTTCTGTCTTTCCCGCTCTCTCTCTCTCTCTCTCTCTCTTACTTCCCTCGTCCCCCGTTCTCTCTTCCGTCTTTCCGACGTCTTCAGAGAACCTCCCAACACCCCCCACCTACACACACACACACCTCAACCCCCAGCCTGCAGCAGATCCACGTAATGCCCTACCCTCCAATTACCCGCCGCATGTCCACGTCCGACGCCCCAGGGACTGGCGCTTCTACACCTGTTGTCGTCAGCAGCGAGCGTAAGCCCTCCGCTAATATCTGTGGCTGATCCTCCAGCACCTTGCTGGTGCACATTACGCAGCCAGAACGTGAAAGCGGTGCAGGGTTTGAGAAGAAGTGAAGGGTAGCTAGTACTGTTTGCATTCACGCTAGTTCGTCTCTTCAGAATGAGTTGCTTGAATCCGGCCCAAGGTTCAAACCAAGGTTCATGTTTTGTTACATTGTATAGGCTACATATGATCCAATTAGTCTTGCTTTCACATTACAATTTAACAAGCACACTAAAGAACTTTGAATGGTATGCACTATATGGACAAAAGTATTGGGACACCTACACATTACACTGGCAAGAGCTTTTTTGACATCCTATTCTAAATCCATAGGCATTATTATGGAGTTGGTCCCCTTTTTGCAGCTCTAACAGCAGGTCTGGAGCTCTGCAGTTATTAAATGAGCAGAGCCTTGGCGACTTTTATGCAGTATACACCTCAGCACCCTGCTCTGTAACTCCACGTGGTCTGTGCTTCAAGGCTGAGTTGCTGTGGTGCCTAAACACTTCCACTTTTCAATAATACCACTCCCAGTTGATTGTGGAATATCTAGGAGGGAAGACATTTCACCAACTACCAGCTGTGGCATCTTATTACAAAACCATGCTCTTTCGAACAGCCTATTCTTTCACAGATGTTTGTAACGGCGGACTGCATGGGTAGGTGCTTGATTTTTACACCTGTAGCAATGAGGCTGAATAAAACACCAGAATTAAATGATTAGATGTGTCCCAATACTTTTGTCCATATAGCGTACCTACGTACTGTCATCATCATATATGTAGGCTCTATCTCCCTGTTCTTGGCAATGATGCCAAGAACAGGGAGAGGGTGCTAAAATTATCAACTTCAAGAACATTGTTGCTAACAGATATAATCATCCCCTTGTGCTACCACTGTTCATTTTTACTTCTTTTCCAGAAGTGACGGTGGCCAACTTCCTGTTTGCAAAGTACATACTACACTTACTGTGGGCTAGAGGGGAATTCTAAAAAACTTGGGCTAGAGTTCTGGGTGGCGTCAGCTGATGAGACTTGAAGCCAGACCCCCCCCCCAAGCAAAGACCAATCATGAGCTGGAAGAGAAGGGGGAGCCTGGGTGGTGGGAGCAAATTTTTGTCATGGGAAGGTGAGGGGATTATAGGGTTCTGCAAACAAACCAAACCATCGTTCAGTTGATCCAAATGTTGGTCCTTAGGTCTATGGCACCTTTCACACCTGCTATTTTGGACCAAACGAAAAAGTCTGAACCAAACAAGAGAGGTGTGAAAGCACCCTGAGAGGGCAGTGGCTAACCTTCAGTTACATAGTGGTCACACCAAACCTTCACCAACATTCAACTTATTTCTTTACTGTAAGTAAACTGTTTTTTTTTTTCAGGTAAATTTTGTGTCTAGTCAGACCATGGCTTTAGAGTGGAGATTTTTCTGCTCTGCTAAAGCTTGGTGGCCCCCACTGGCATTTACACCGAGACTGCATGACTCATTTGTGATTAGAAGGTTTAGAAGGTACAGCGTAGCAGGGTGGGGTGAGTGGTCTGGGGGGATGTTTGGGAGGAGGGTAAGAAAAAAGAGATAAAGAAAGAGATATGTTGGGGAAGCTACAGACAGAGAGGCAGTGCTCTGCTCTTTGGGTTCTAGCCCACCTTGACTGTCACTGGGGTCTGGGACCATCTGGCCTGTGTGTGTGCGAGTGTGTTTGTGTGTGTGTGCCCTGGCAGGTCTCTGGGCTCCTGTCACCTGCACCAGTGGAGGATGAGCAGGAAGGAAGTGCTCCTGATCGGCCAAGAGTCATGCCAGAAAGATAGAGACAGACAGAGAGAGGAAGAGAGAGAGAGAGAGAGAGAGCGCACAAAGAAGAGAAGCACCAGAACTATGATTACATTATATTACATTTATTTTTTTAGCAGACATTTCAAATTGCTACAATGCAAAGCAACATACAATACAGGGAGAGCATTTGCTTTCTTTGTTATAGAAACTGTTTCAGTATGTAGAAACTGTACAATACAGTATGAACAAATGTTTGTAGACACCCCTTTCTACTGAATGCAATCAACTACTTTAAGTTGCACCCACTGCTGACACAGATGTGCAAATACACACACAGAGCTTGTATAGTCTAGTGTAGATAGGTGCTGCCAATACAATAGAACTCTCTGGGGGACCATCTCTATGGAGCCACCCTTCGCACCACGCCTAATGCCAGGTGTGGGCTAGAGGGGTATAAAGCCCCCTAGCAATGATGGTGCTCCATTTAATACTTTAGTATGAAGTATTTGTAATGAGACTTGTCTTAGATTAACAATATTTGTAGTCAGACTTATTCTGGTTTCCATAGTATTTGTAATCAGACCAATCTTGTGATAGCTATTTATAATTAGGGATGCACCAATCCCATATTAAGAATGGGTATCGGTCCCGATATTAACAAAATTAGCTGTATAGGGTATCAGATCATTAGGCCAATCCATGGAATCGATCCTTTCACTTTAATTTGGTGGTGAGAGACTGCACTGAATGTGTAAATAAATGTGTGTAATTTATTATATCATATAAAGTAATGTTTAAGTCAATGGTATCGGGTTGGTATCAGGTATCAACCAAAATGCCAAGTTTATGTATCTGTATGTGTATCGGAACTGAAAAAGTCGAATCGGTGCATCCCTATTTATAATGAGACCTGTCTTGGGATAACATTATTTCTAATTAGACGTGTCTTGTGATAACTATTTGTAATCAGACTTATCAAATGATAATAGTGTGTTAATCAGACTTTCAGATTTTTCAATATTTGTAGTTAGACAAGTGTTGGATTTGTCTTGAACATAGTGTTTGTAACTCATGGCTATTTCTTGCTATAAACAGTTGCTTAGGGCCCCCAATGTACAAGGGTCCCCTTGCATGATCCTCTGTTTGATCTTCAGCAGTGGTGGACAAGTACACAACTCCTGTTCTTGAGAAAAAGTAGAAATACTCTTTGTATAATATTGCTTTCTGAACCTGCTGAAAAACAGCTTAGACCAGTGTGAACTTAGCTTAGACCATGCTTTACATTTTTCAGAATGAATTCCATGCTGGTCTAAACTGATTTATGCTGGTCTGGTGTTGGTTTAGCCGGTCAGCAAGCAAGGCCAACATGCAAATTTTGCTGGTGATGATGTATGCTGTTTTTTCTAGCAGGGCACAGAAGTCCTCTTTATATTTCCACTTGCAGAGTCACTTGCTCTTAAATGTACTTAATACTAGTGTTAAAATGCATTGCATCATTGTAACAGTGTGTATTGTAGACATGTGAAAGTGCATGGTGGAGAACTGGCTTATTTTATTTTATGATTAATTATGATACACTATATGGATAAAAGTATTGGTACACATATTCATTGTTTCTTTTGAAAATCAAGGCTAAAAAAAGAGTTGCTTTTGTTGAAGTAACTGTCTCTGGGAAGGCTTTTTACTAGGTTTTGGAGATTTGCTGTGAGAAGTTGGCTGAATTCAGCAACAGAGTTTCAGAGTTTAGTGATGTCAAGATGTTGGATGATCACCACCCCAAAAGGTTTGGATGGAGCACCATCATTCCAAAGTGCACTGGCCCATTAGGAATGGTGCAAACAGGTTCATGTTTATCTGCTCCAGAGTCCTTTTCTATTGACAATACATCTCTACAGGGACTAGACAAGCTATGTTTTTGCACATCTGTTATAATATGCATTTGCACATCTGTGTCAGCAATAGGTGCAACACCAACCAACCAACAGCACCAACTAAAAATTCATTGTAGCATGTGCATGTCACCCATCACACTCTTCTCACCTTCCGGATATAGTTGCATTCGTACATTATGTTATAACATGGATTCATTAATATTTTCCTGTTCTCAACACATTGTGAGGATATGGAAGTGTGAAGCCAGTAGAGGACAGAAATTGTATATTGGACTGAGTACGGTCTCCCTACTACTTAAGCATCAAAAGAAAAAATATAGTGATATTCCAGATGTTTATCTGACAAAATAGCCACTGCTAGCTTTCTGGTTTTACATGGGAGTGACAGGTCAAACAAATTAGCCAACTGACCCTTAATCTAAGCCCTAGCGCTTCAGGTACTGTTTTTTCATCTGACAAGCTACTGAGTGCGCCATGTCAGCTGTGGAGTTTTCAATGGCAAAGGTAAACAGCTTGTGCAGTTAAATTCTTATTAACCTTTGGATTAACACATCCTTTTTGAGTAGACAGAGTCTGCAGTATCTCCAGTTTGCATCTGAAGGCTACATATAGCAGGTTAACAGAGCTAAAAGAACAAAAACATAGACTAAAGCCAGTAAACTAGAAAAAGTAAAGCCTCATGATATCAGAAGTAAGTACCTTTATTGTCATTACACTAATACACCTGTACACAAGGGCAGGGGAAACACTCGATTCCTTAATGCATCTCGATGCAGACATATACGTACGTTTTCAGAATCACAAAGGTATAAAATCGATTTTCTAAATGTTAACCAATAGTGTAATGTTGACAGAACTACGAAGTATGGAAGTGCAGTGACAAACAGCCTGTCGAGTGCACAGAATGGAGAAACGAGATAGATGTGCAAAAATCTGCACCTTCTACATTAAAAGCTAGCGTATGGACACCCTTTGGCTGTAGTTGGCAGCAACTACTGTTGCTGAAAACCCAAAAAACATCAAGCAATTGATGGCACAGTTTCCAAGCAACTCAGAAATGGCGATTTACAAACTCTACAGCAACTTTAATTGCCAAGGATTTGCGTCCATATTCAGTCATTTAGAATCAGGGCTTTTGCACTATGTTGTGTACTTTGGAGCTGAGATACAGCAGTGTGCGAAGATATTGTACTGACACAGCAATTCCCAAACTCTACAACGAGACCAAACCTAGTCATGGAGTCAAAAAAACGGGTAGGATAGCTGTAACATGTGATCTGTGTCATTGTAACTGTGCAGTGAATGAGAGCCACACAGGCGCAGATATGACTGACCTGTTAAAGACTGTTGCAGAAGAACGGCAGATTTAGGTTTATAACACTACAACATGGTTGCTGCCGCTAAACTAGGTAAAGTCCTACATTTGAAATGCTATGCCCACTCTAAGCAAGTACTTAAGTTGCCCACTTCATAAAGGCTACTCGGGAGGGTGAGGTGTATTACTACGTTTTTCCAACACAGCCCCACTGCAAAACCTTCCAGATGACTGGAACATCTGCTTCCTCTCTTATTTATTAATAAGAGATACTGGAAGTAAATTCATTATGGATCAATACAAATAATACTTTGCTTTAAAAGTACCAAGTAGATTCACACTGTCCCATCACAGCCCTCTAAACCACAATTGAATCGTGAGGTGCCTAAATATTACCATCCAAAAACAAAAGCTTTTCTCTTCGCATATCCCAGCTTACAAAGTCAGGGTCAGAGAAGCACTGCACTGCAGGGATGATAAATAGTTGTATTGTACTTGGTGATATTATACATTTTGTTGTTTTTTTATTGGGAAAGTGATAAACACAACCTTAATAGTCAGACATAAAACACAATTTTTTCAGCAAATGTGAAATGTGATTTTCATAACATAACATAAAAAAAGGAAAAAATCATGAATGTGGCCTGTTCAAATGTATGGACACTCCATAGGTTTATTAACTCTCTGAATCTTTAAACTTGTAAAATTCAGTAACAACAGGCTACTATAAACAACTGTCTAAAGAGCTGTAAGTGACACAATAGTAGTGAAAATAATAAGTGATGCCCATTGGATAGGGGAAGGCTAAAGGAAGATAGCTACGCGTTTTCAGCCAGGGCTTTCTACAGTACAGAATGTTTTTTTTTTTTCAAGAACAGGCAGTGACGAAGACCTGTGGAGGTCCTGATAAGATCTAAAAGACCAAGAAAACTCTCAAAGAATAATTGATTGTATTGTGCTGGTATGATAGGCAAATCAAAACCAACATGTGACTGCCAAGAACTTGCATGAAGGGCCAAAAGTGGTGGTGCACCACTCCACTGTGTAGCATTGCTTGCACTATATGCTTGAACTATAATTTTCCTGAAAGAGTCATTAAAAAACAACTTTACATGTGCCGTAGTATCAAAATTCAATGTTTTAAGTATGCTCAAAATGTTGAGTTTTGGAAACAAGTGTTATAGACTGATAAAGTAAAACTAGAAATCTTTTTAGATCGTCATAAAGTTGCTTAGACTTGTTCATGGTTGTGTTAGCACAAAGTATGAAGAGTCAAAGAATTTATTATGGCTGCCTTACAATCCCTGTTTTTTTCATTGAGGGTGTATCAATGACAGTATTGACACTTGGCATCAACGCACAGTGGAGATCTGCGACTTCAAGCCCTGATCACTTTCTCAAAGAGCGCCACAACACGTCACTCTGCATTCTGTCATTGCTTGATTAAATTAAACACAGAATGAGAGCATGCACAGCCATGGCAGATGACTTGTGGCTGGAAATTTGCACCTAGAAAGGCACTCAATCTAAAGTCTTTCAGATGAAGTATCAAATATCCCTGTTTACCTGTGGCATCGATTAAATCATAATTTTGACTGATGCTAAAAGATTAATTCTATTAAACTAAATTTAGTTTCTCAAATTCTGTGTAGCTTAGCTGCACTTTGTACCATGTGTACACAATGCTGTGCAGCATGTCCAGTGTGCGGCAGACTTTATTGTCTACAACTGTTATCAGATGACCATTCTTAATGAGACTTTAAAACTGGCGGTGTGACTAAACTTTTGCACATACCACAACTTATTTTTGTTTATTTTTAGTTACTCAAAGTCACAGTCTATCAACATCAGTAGACATAAAAATGTGTTTGCAGCAGAGGTTTGTGAAGAAGTGTGAACTTCTTGATATTTTTATATATTTCCTTTTTATTATTATTATTATTATATCATGTCTTTTCTATGAATAGTCACTGAATCACTTTAAATGTACAGTAAAAACCTCCTTAACACTTGCACAATGTACAGATTCTGCACACCCCTCCACAGCCACTTTATGAAAAAAATTCATTAACACTTTCTAAATGTTGTACATCCGCTGTTCTTCTATATTATTCTATATTACACCTCATTGCAAAAGATTGGTTTGCAAAATGTACAAATATTTCAGCTGTTTGCAATAAATCAAAGAAGATACTTTTGTAACGCATAGATACTCGTAGATACTTAAATATCTAAACACAAATCAGAACGGAACAGGTTCTTTCTCCAAAGTCAACACAACATGCCACTTTTAATGACGATTACAGTCTTAGGATTATCCAACCTCTTCATGTCAAGCGTCTTTAGTACTTAGTAGAGCTCCCATTTGCTGTTATGACCTGCTATAAACGTGATGCATAGCCAGCCACCAGCTTCTGGCAGCGTTCCTGAGGAATTTTTCATGTGTAATGGTCTCCAGTTCACTAATATTCTTAGGTTTGCCGCTGCAAGCACCTTCTTCAAATCCCACCCCACAAGATTTTCTGTGGGGTTCAAGTCATAAAACTCTGACAAGCGCTCCAGAATCTTCCAGGACTTCTTCTGAAACCAAGCCTTGGTGGACTTTGAGGTATGCTTGGTATTAATGTCGTGTTGGAGGGTCCAATGAACCCCAAGCTTCAGCTTCCTCACAGAAGGCATGACATTTTTTCCGAGGATTTTCTGTTGCTTGCTGACCTCCACACTTTAGGTTTTCAGTGCCAGAGGAAGCAAATCAGCCCCAGAGCATCACCAAGCCACCGCCATGCTTTATATATTATTCATATATTTTTTCTCCCACAGGTTCTCTTCTGTCTAATATATGTGTACATAGTACAGTGTTCCAACTTAAACCCCCCTGTTCCTGTAGATTTAGTATATTTCTGAATATTCAGCATCTTAACACATGTTTATTTGTGCTGTGGAGTAATTGCCTGAGCCTCACCACAAGCATTTCTATGAATGAATGTCCGGACGTTGTGCTATTGACAAATAAACCATGACTTGACCTGGCTTTTAGCTTTAAATATCAACACTATATGTAATTTGGGTCCCCAAACTTCTGCATACAACTACACTAAAACACAAAATGATTTTCTGCTGCTTTATGTGGCCACCTCTTTAAAGGTCAATGCAGCCAAAGCATGCATTTGTCAGTGATGCAAATTCAGTAGAACCTAATGCAAAGTCTGATTATTTCCAGATATCAGAACTTTTTTCCAATGAAATGAATGTAATTTCACTCCCAAAAAAACTCCTACAGCTTTTTCAGAACATATAGGCAATGCCCTAAAGCCTCTCAGTGAAGGCTAAGGACACAAGCCACGGGACACAACAACACAACACGTAAACACAAGCCTGCAACCGTCCGCCTGCAGGAGGCTGACCGTGCACAAGGTCAGTGAGCGTGAATGTGTGAGTGTGTGTGTGTGTGTGTACACGCTGTGTATAGGGTTGTTTTTTATTCCACTATAGTTGGGCGCAGTGTGTGTTGACTCCCCAGGTCTCTCCCCTGTTTGGTCAATAGCAGTGTGTGCAGGCTGCCGATCGATGTGGGGTCAATACCTCTCAGACGCCTGCCTCTTTGTGCCTGCTCTGATTTAGCTAGCGTCCGGCCTGGGCCTTCGTTCAGTTTTTTTTCTCCCTCTGCCGCCTTTTACGAGTGGCTCTCTTAAATACGTCGGCCAGCTGAAATTAGAGACGTAGCAGTAAATCTGTGACGCGCAGAGCTGAGCACACTCTCTTCCCTCTCTTGCTCTCTCGCACGTTCTCTCTCTCACCAAACACCATAAAGCTTGCGCCGCACACGGCCATAAACCCCCCTCACCTGCGCAGTGCCTCTACACATACACACACACACGCTCCAAATGCATGTGTAAGTACTGCGCAGAAGCTGCATTGTGCAGCTTTTGCGCCAGCTCTTACAACTGAGGTAACTTTGACCTTAATCGTCTTTATTATCTGGAGTTTAAAGCTCTGTTTCTTGCTCTGTATCTTTCACCTGCTAGGTTCCCATCAAACCCAGGTGGTCAAAGTCCACTCTGCTCCAGCTCTGGTTCCGTGGGTAGATTTCCACTACACGCTTAAATATCACAGCTGGCTTGTTGTGGACTCCATGGATCAATGGCTTAATTGTAGGGTTTGTGTTACACAAGAGGCCTTGCAGACCATCAGCAAAGGTACATGTACAAGGAATTGTTTGGTGTAGCTTGCACACGCAGCAGAAGAAGAGCAGGTTTTGAATTGCTAACACTGTGGAGAAATGGGTTATACTGGGTCACACCACTTAATCACTGGATTCAGGTGTTTCAATCAGTCTCATCGCCATAGGTGTAAAAAACCAAGCACCTAGCCATGCAGTCTACCTTTACATACATCTGTCAAAGAATGGGTCATCCTTAAGAGCTTACTGAATTTCAGTGTGGCATTGTAATAGAATTACACAATTGAAACAAGGCACCTAGATATTCCACCATCAACTGTGAGTGGTATATTTGAAAAGTGGAATCATCAGCCATGAACTGGCAAGTTAGGTGCATAATTACAAACCTGCTGGTAGAGCTGCAAAGGGGGGACCAATTCCATATTAAGACCTATGGGTTTAAAATGTGGTGTTATAAATGTTCCTGTAGGTGTAATGTGTAGATGCCCCATAACTTTTGTCCAGTGTACTTGTATATAAAAGCTCCTGTAGGTGTAATGTGTAGATGTCCCAAAAATTTTGTCCAGTGTACGATCTGACAAATATGAATAAAAATGTATCTCAAGAATCAGGTCAAGTCAGTTTTTTGCTGTTTGTGAGGGACAAAGGAAGTGCTCTGCCAATCGATCTGATCATTGATCCATTGGTAAACTTCAAGTACTATTGATGTATTGCTCTGCTGCAAGCTTGGTTGAGTATGTGAAAGAAACTCATTTGCAACAAGAAGCTTAACTTCCACTTGAGCTTACGTCTATATACACATGCGTCTGCAGGTCTGAGCGGCGCTCAAAACGTGTCAGAACAACCGCGTGTATTCTGGTCTCGCGCGTCAGTGCTCCAGATCCCTGGCTGAAGCGCTGTGTGATTGAGAGGCTCCCGCGAAGCGGAGGAACATTATGGTAATTGTCATTACTGGGGCTGGGGAGAGTGCGTGACTGACGCCATTAGAGAGAGTGCAATTACAGTAGGGTTTGGCGACCTTGCTGACTGGAGGAGGTCAGGGCTTCTCATTAGAGCGCCGTGGAAGACAGCCCAGTGTCTCCACCATGCCAATCAATACCCACGTCCCCCTGGCCTGGTCTAATCACAGCCTCGCCGCCCAGAGCCACCCCACTCAGAGGCGCGCCAGGCCGCGCCACCGCTTGCTGATGTGAACCATACGCACACATACACACACACACACACACACACACACACACACACATGCCCGATCATGTGTGCATGCATCCATAGAAACCATTTTTCCAACAAGTCTGATGACCTTAACTCCCATATTGGTTGTTAACAGGTATTTGACCCTAATATCTTGATACTTCCCTCAGGTCTGACCCTTTCAACAGAGGCTTTACATTGTAAATGTCTCTGGTTCAGCTTGAAGCTGGATGGGTGAATGTCACATAAGCTTTTTCAAGATTAAACATTTACTTGGTCTTAAGATTTACTCACAGATGTTCATAGATGTTCATGTCAGGGAACTATGCCACGTTTGCTTCCAGAAGGGTAGTGAAATCCAGTCTTCCATTTACCCATCCAGTGATTCCTGTATCACTGGCTGCTACACAACCATAAGGCAGAATAGCTATTGATAGTAGGTGGGACACATTTGCTACTACCAAAAGTACCCTATACCCTAAATTCTTTCACTGTAGCTAAGGCAGTGAAAAACTATATGGTTAGTGATGTGGAACGTTTGTGGATTTACAATAAACAGATAATAAACAAACTCTCAGTAACGTTGTGTCCTGGGATAGTTTTATTTATTTTGTTGACATCATGCTGAAATGAGACAACACAATAATTTACCTTAAAGTTAACACTGAGAAAGGTTGCATGGCATGACTAACGTTACCGATAGACAGTGTCTTAAACAACACACTTCGGAACTTTCCATAATACACTACTGAAGGCACTTGTTGGTGTACTATTTTTTATATACTATTTAGTGCAGCAGTATGCAGTTTGGAACGTGGCCACAGACTTATGTTACTGAGTTTCAGAGAGCTTTCTGACATCTTGAACACAGTCAATGTTAACGCTTCCTAACCCAAACCCTCCTAGTATGTTATCATAACAAGACGTTATGTACACAAGCCATTTATATAGCTATAATTAGTTGTCAGTTGCTATTCCTTGTGCTCTCATTTCTGACCTCAACTTCAAAGCTGGTGCAACATAACTTTACAAACCAGATGCTCCGACGAGGCAAAAGCTGGAGATTGGAGGATATTTTGGAACAGGCATCTCAACACAAGCTTTAACAAAGGCTAAAAGTAGACCCAGCGCCACCCAACACAAAACAAAGCATAAAATATGCAGGTTGTCTGATCTAAGTCCTTCAAGGCAAATCTGATCATTTAGCGGCCATCTTTGCAACGCCAATGAACAGTTATTTCCAGTCACACAAAACCAGGCTCTCATCTCAATAAATGGGGAGAGACCAGAATAGACAAAACTGAAGGTCAGATTACTGTTTCAAAAACAGTTTAAATCACCTCCTGAATAGAAAAACGAGATTTTTTGGTTTGTTTCCACTTCCTCAGATTTCCACATTGAGGGGGACTGTTCCTTCTCTGCTTGTGGGCATAACTAGCAGGCTAATTGGATATTTTTGCTGAAGGGCGGGACTTTACCATAAACAGATGTCATGTTAAGTGTTACGAGAAATCCCATTCACATTTTAACCAGCGGCCGGTCTCCTAATTTATGGCGTCTCTAGTCTGATTTGCTGCTAAAATGTGCCAACCTACCTTTAGTGTTGCGCTTTCAACATAAGTTTATCTCCCCCGTGGTATCATTTTTGGGTGGGACAAATGCAGCTGTTTCCAATGTTCCCACCCATCACACCCAGTTCCTACACCAATGCATAATTGGGCCACTCCTAAAATTTTCCTTTTCTTTATTGCTAACATTTATGTATTTTTTTGTAATTAAAATACTAAATATTTTACTATACTTTAATTTTGTCCACTATAATATAAATTACAGCTTTTTGTTGATGATAGTAAAAAAAGTAGTTTTGACAAAAAGCCTAGATCTAACAAACCTTACAAAACTTGGTGTGCAACTATTACCTGTTGCTTAGAGCTCTTGGTGCAGAGGCAGGTCCAAAAGTGCCATTCTATGTGGGTGAATGAACTTACTTGTACTTACTTATATTTTGTAGGCCATTTAAGGTATTTTGTAGACGTTTGTCAGACGTAGCATAGTCATTGCAGTGTGTGTGCCCAGTAAGGTATATGTGTGTACTGCAGTGAGCAGACTCTGTCACTATAAGGTGTGTGTGTGAACGCCAAGGCAGGCAGTCTCTGAGTCAGTCGTCCTCCGAGACTGAGCGGGAGGGGGCTGGAGAGAGAGAGAGAGAGAGAGAGAGAGAGAGAGTGGGAGGGGGAGGGGAGCTGGGCCAGAGGGCTCCAGGCTCCAGCACATTTCCGCACTGTTCGCACTCCACTGCCTCAGTCACCAGCCGTGCCTATTAAATCAAGGGCCCCTCTCTACAAAGACTGCCAATTATGCCCGACCGAGACGCCATTCTGCCTCTCTCTCCCTTTCTCTCTCTCTCTCCTGGGTTAGTGCCCAATAGGGAAAGCCTGATCTCATCTCGCCCCGTCCCACTGTGCTCTCTGCTACCGGTGAGGCCCCGCTGCAGGACAACAGATCACGAGATCTGATCACATCGGAATAAGGTCAAACAGAACTAACTACAGCACATCATTCTGAAGCTTTACCTGAGTCTTCTCGGATCAGCCAGGTCATACTAAAGTAGCGGCCACTGAAGTTTTCGATGTTCACTTTACTGTTTACTGTGCCGCGGTGGAGTGATTAGGAGTGGTCCTGGTGTGATAGGATGGAATGTAGTGGTTTAATGAACAGCTAACTCTAGCTAGCTAGCTATTTTATTGCCAGTGAATAAATTGGACATCATGAAACTGTACCAATTAGCAGTTCTTCCATTTTGCTTGTTTTTCAGAAATTAAGAGACATACTGACCTTGTGTTTTCTTTTGGCGCATGAATTTAATGTTTATGAATTAGCACATGAATTCAGGGTGAAACGAAATTAACTACTACCGGAATTCATGTTTTTGTTCCCACGTCTTTCCCCATTCAAGTGAATTAGCTTTGTCGCCAGGCAAATTTCGCTGGCGCTCAGTCTGACCGCGGCTAAACTCTCTGGTTCTGTATCTCTTGCGAGTCTAATTCATTCACATACGCCTCTCCTTCTCCCCTCTTCCACTGCCTCAGCTCCAAGGCACAGAGGCAAAGCTTCTTGTTGCAAGATTCGCCTGCAGCCTACTCACTACGGACAAAAGACTATGAAGGTGCACTGGTGGAGTGTGGCTTTGCACATTTCGATTATTAATAGAAAAGTATTCAATAGTTCTAGGTTACAGGGTACATATACAACCTTTAAACGCTTTTTAAAAGATCCTTGTTGGGGCTGTTAGCCTCTGGGTGTGACCACTTCACTTAATTTCAAAGTTATTCCTATTCTTATAGGGCAATTTGTCTACTGATACAGTATTGTCGAAATTAAATATAGAAGTCAGAAGTTGGAATTAGAATGTAGACTGCTTTGAAGTGAAACGAAGAGCCATGTATTGTTTTACTAAAAGGGTTCGATTTGATATCAAATCACAAATCCCTGGCAGCATTTTCTTGTGTCCACAGAATAAAATGTACAAAAACAACCCTTACTCCAAATGGAGTCAGACAAGATAGGTTTAGTTTACAAACTACAAGTAATAGTAACCTATGTAGACCAATAACCATCATGGCAACTGCATGTAAACCTTCCATCATCACTCGTTCCTCAAACGCAAAAGTTAAGTGATCCTAACAGGCTTGCTTATGTGGTTTCTGACACTCCAAGATATTCTGTTATCAATTAAAATGGACAAAAATACTGTACAGTTGCAATCGAAATGATTCAACCCCCACTGACCTGCTAAAAACGTGATGCATAGCCAAACACTGGCTCTGGCAGCATTCCTGAAGAATCTTAGCCCATTCCTCATGGGCAATGGCCCATTGCATGCTGCAACCACCAGAAGCAAAGCAGTCCCAGAGCATCACCGAGCTACTGCCGTGCTTCAATGTAGGCCATACTTCCAACATGCAATCAAACTTCACAAGCCTCTAGCCAGTCCTGGTATTGAATGTGTTTTGTCTCAAGCACACTAATGAAACTAATGAAGCCCTTGATTTGCCACCTGATTTGCAAATGCATGCTCTTTTAAGATTATGGGGATTTAATCATTTTAAGACTGCATTTGTAATGGGGGTAATATCAACTGTATGTCAAACTGTATGTCACCACTGGAAGCTTGATTCTTGTTAATACTTTTTGTAAAGAAAGAAACAGTTTCAGAAACCACACACTGTAAGCAAGTCTCAGAACCCAATTGTTTAAGGAATGTGTAAAGACACCCATTGTGTGTTGACTACATTCGCCTTCTAGCTCTAAAGCAGATGTCTTATCAAGCCTTTGGTCTTAATTATTGTTAAGCACTATCAACAATGGATTATTACTATTATTATTATTATAACAGGGGGCAGTGGTGGCAGTTAGAGTTCCAGGCTACTGATGACAGGGTTGTGGGTTCGATACCCGGGCTCAGAAAGCTGACACTGTTGGGCACATGAGCAGGGCCCTTTACCCTCTTTGCTCCCTGGGCGCTGCCCCTAGTGTTTGTTCACTACCATAGATGGATCAAATGCAAAGGACACACTTCATTACTTGCACCTCCTTATTATTCAATAAGCACTGTGAAACTAATATAGTGTGTAGTTCTGTAGAGTGAGAAATTGAAGTATAGATTCACCAATGGGTTCCTTAGAGTTTGTTAAGATGTCATCCAGTAACCAGTGCTGAAACTTCTGGTATTCTTTTTCTGAACCCACCATAAGTGATTCCACCATAAGTGCGTCACATGACCCAAACATGTACAGTATTACACCAGAACCAAGAAAAATCTCAGCAAAAAGTTCTTGGTGGAAATAAATGTAAAAAAAATTGCCAATGTGGAAGTATTCTGTGTATGTGTGTGTGTATCCACATATGAGAGCACAGTGGGGTGTTATGTGTTTGACAGAGAAGCCACAGGGATGTGACCTCAAGCTGGGTCTCTGTTTCCTCAGCTCTGTCTCACTGCAGACCATGGCAGTCCCCCAGAGACAGAATGATCAAGGGACCACTCCCAGACCAACACTAAACATTTAGCATCACTCTCATAGCTACATTACTTACATATTAGTTTCATGGCAGTAACTAAGTCACGTATGACCGTCACTAGATAACATGTCTTAATGAATGTAGTGAAAAACACTTAAATTCCTAGAAACCCATTGGTGCTTGCAGACATCCATTCCTCACTCTCCTAACTACAAACACTACACATTCGTTCTAATGAATGGATTTAGCTACTTTAAGTTGCACCCACTGCTGTTACAGTTGTGCAAATGCACACACATAGCTTGTCTGGTCCCTACCTAAAGAGGTATTGCTAATAGAACACGACACTCTGGATCAGATAAACATGAACCTGCTGGCAAAATATTTTTGTCCATATAGTGTATTTTATGTTAGTTTCACAGTGCCTGCTGTATAAGTCATAGTAGTTACTGCATAACAATCACTAAGACCAATAACTGAATACGGCTTTAAAGGTTTCATGTTATTGAACCAGTTTACTGTCTCTCATTATTACGTACAGGAGTAGAATAATGATTGGGGTGCACTGATATGGGAATAGCAGGCCAAAGCCACTATGAGATTTACTTTTCTGCTGATGCTGATGGCAATACACAAACATATAGAAAATGTAGAAATTGGCACTAAATCCACTTAAATTAGCATTACAGAGAAAATGAAGAACTAAGGATATATGTTGCCAAAATATTTTGCTCTTCTGTAGTTCAACAGATATATCACGACATCAGTCAAGTCTAAACATTTGTGCATTGTGGAAATGCCTTTAAAGCAATTTTCTGATACCAATTTGATTTCAATAGTACAATGCACCCCTAGTAGTGATAGCCGAATGGATCCGCATGAAGGTTAATTGCTACCTGTTGTCTTTTATGACCTATTAGCCTGTATCCACAATTATCAATGTTTACTTTTATCCCTTTTAAACTCCATAACACTTCACAGTTCAGTTCAGTGACATGTCATAAACCTCAAACATGTTGTGTCCTGCTTCAAAAGAAAATAATCAAAACAGAATCAAAACTGGTTAAGCTGTAAAATGCGTCAGAAATGTAAACAAATATGGTGTTGTTGATACTGGTGAACAGCACATTACCTACAGACTCTAGTTATGAGAATACAGGTCACTACGCAAACCAGGCCTCATGACCGCAGCTTTTTCTGTGCCAGTATCAGCAGAAGGGCAGCTTAAACTCGACACATGAAGATGCAAATGCCAGGGAGGGCAAATTAGGATCTGTGCAAGGCTAAAGGCTAGGGGCTGGAATCTCTGGGGAATTCACAATTCAATTTGATAACAAGGGATTATTTTGTTGAAGCATTACCAGTAACTGTAATCTTTCTTGGTGATCAACGACTAAATACAGACACAAATCCTTGACGCCTCAGAAGAGAAAGTACCAGCTTATTTTTTTGCTGGTAAAACTCAAGAAAGCCAAACTTGGGGAAGTGAGTTGGGGCAAAGCTTAAAGCTTACCGGATACAATCTCTTCAGGTTGCTAACTACATTGCGCTGAGAGGACACAACGAGAGGACAGAAACTGAGACTACTATTGCAGTGTTTTTGTTAGAGTGGTAAGATTATGTTAGGCTCCTATGAGCTGTTGTCGTGCTGTAAACCAGCAGGTTTCATTCTGAGGCAAAATAACAGGGTTGTAACAGCGCTTCTGCACATTGTTCCCGCCAGCCAAAGTCACATATTTACAATTCATACTTTATAAAATGTCTTTTTGAGTAAGTACTGTAAATTGGGCAGTTAAACCACTATGAAACTAGTTATTAGTAGTTATAAGAGTGAAGAATTGTAGCTTGGGCCCACATACAGACCTTTGCAGTTTTAGGCGTTGTGAAGTTAAAAGGGAGACAGAACAGACCGAAATGGACAGTCATTAGCTTATCATGCTTCTTGGAGGTGCCCCTTTGTTAGCGGTGTTAAATTTCTGGGCTGCACGGCCTGTCTCACAACCCTCACCCAGTGAGAGTCAGGACAGAGCACAAACGGATAAGAGTGGTGAGGGAGAGGAGCAGTGTGTGTATGTGTGTGTGTGTGTGCGCACATGCGCCACACGGTCGGGGTGACGGCCGCTTGTTTACCGGCCTCATTATGTCAGCCCGCTTCCTCAGAGGCTGTGGCAGGTCACGCCATGGCCTTCTGTCCACCTACACACACACACACACACACACACACACACACACACACACACACATAGACGCTCACACACTCACACGCAAACACACACACATGCGCAATCAGGTGTCGCCACACCAGGGTGAAGGACAATGCAAACAATTATTTGGAATTGGACACCCCACACAGGATGCTGATATATGCCCAATTTCATCCAGTCTTTATTTAAGCGTGTACATCCTGTTCTGATCCATATACACATATATTTACGTGTCCGTATGTCCGACCTGTGTGTCCTGATGATAGCCCATAAAGAACGGCCTCTTATCAGCTTTGCATTTACTCTAAACACACTTTTTCCCTCCCTCTCCAATTACAGTGGAGAATATGTAAAGTCTTCTGACAGGGTGGCTGAAGCAGAGCAGGTAATTGGGCCAAAGTTTTGCAGTCAACTTTTAAAAACAAAACCATAACCAACTCATTATTTTACGCTTTTACTCACTCTATGAAAGCATCTCTGCTACTTATGAAAACCTGAGTCGTGCAAAACAGCAAATGATCAGACTTCGCACAAGGTAGCATGATGGTGCCTAATGACAGATTAATGTGATCAGTGATGGAGCAGTCTAATATGCCTATAAAATACAATGTACTTGTGAGTGTGTGTGTGTGTGTGTGTGTGTATATATATGTGTGTGTGTGTGTGTCTACACCTCTGCAGTAGCCACCTCCATAATCCCTTTCATTGAAATTTATATCACCTACTGCCTGTGCTGTCCAGCAGCCCTAAGCATTGGCCGACTGGCACGCTGATGGCCACAGCAGAGTAAGGGGGCACAAGACCTGACAGACAGACAGATAATATAAATAACTAATAAATAATAAATTAATAGGTATTGGCAAATCAACAGTAATTCCAAATGTTTGTGGACACCCCTTCTAATGAATGCATTCCGCTACATTAATTTGCAACCATTGCTGACACAGATGTGCAAATGCACACACACATAGCTTGTCTAGTTTCTGTAGAGAAGTACTGCCAATAGAATAGGACTCTCTGGAGCAGATAAACATGAACCTGCTGGCACCATGCCTAATGCCAGGCATGGGCTAGAGGGGTTAAGAAGTGAAAATGGGGAAAAACAATTAAGAACAGTGCGTATGAGGAATAGTAGACTAGAATAGTGTAAATGAGGGGCGAACCTTTCTAAAACTGCCCAGAAAAAGAACTGTCAGGCCAAGTGGGTAGAGAGACATTGCCATTTCTGAGTCAAACACAGGAATGGCACACCAAACAAATGTCACTGTTTGTTGATGTATATTGACATTTGTCTGGTTGATGGCATTAAGTACCAGTCAGGGGCCTGCACTTTAATTCCTCACTCTTGTAACTACATAAATGGAATGTTAGATTACTAGTATTCACCAGATAGTTATTATATAATTATATAATATCATGAATATATTTTTAAAAAAGCTTTAAAAGGCTAATGTTCTCTAGAGTGGCTCTGTTTCTCTAGAGCAAAGCATTTCACGGTAAACCACTCTGAATGACACAGAAATGATTACTTGGACACCTGGAATATTTACAGTTCAAATAAAGTTCCAGTTCAAATGGAAAACAGCATAAGTACCAGTCAGGGGCCCATACTTCAATTCCTTTGTCTTGAAACTACAAGCTTGAACCCGGTTGATGGCATTGAGTGGAGTAACTTCATTTTGGGATGCCCTAACTCCTCTTCCATGGCCCTATATACACCCTTCACTTTCACTTGACATTGCTGTCAAACAACTTCGCACCCGCCACCATCCTGTCTCCTCCCATCTTCACCTTACTCATCTCACCTACAGGGTGCGGGGGCCTTTCCACATTCACATTCACAACCAAGCCACCCAGAACTCCAGCCCAAGTCTCCTGAGTTCCCTTCCCTGTACCAGCACCACAGGCACAGTCCATACTCGCAAAGTACCAGTCAGGGGCCCACATTTTCATTCCTCACTCTTGTACCTATATAAATTAGTTAACGAATAACTTAGTAATTACAGTGTATTTTATATTATAACTATAGTATTATAGTATAGTTTTGTCTATAAGAGCCTTATAATAACTTTATAATAAAGGCCAACGTTTTAGTATAAGGCAGTGACAACTCAAATAAACAGAGTCCTCTAACAGGTTATGCACATCAGCCAGATGTTTAGTCTGTTCGCATTTGTCTGCACTTGTCTGGTTGGTGTAATTCTGCTCTGATTAGGATCTGAATAATAGGCCTAGATTTGTAAGGGTCAAGTGACCTTGTTCTGTGGTACCTTCTGGAGTGTAGGTGTGTTTTGTGGTGCCAGTAGACCTTCTCAGCTCTGGGGGGGGTGGAGGTTTGAGGAGAAGCGGCCATTTTGGAAGAGAAGCGAGAGAGGAAGAGGGACAGCGTGTCCAGTGCTCCCTCCTGAATCAGCTCAGATGTTTTCACTCGCGCTGCCGCACACCTGGGAGTGCGTCTCAGCACAGGGAGGGAGAGAGAGAGAGAGAGAGAGAGTGAGAGAGATGGTGAGAAAGTGAAAGAGTAGAGAGAGACAGAGAGAAGAGGAGGAGGGGAGATGCAGCCCCCTTCAAGCCTGTGACACATTAATTATTAACAAACTCTGAGTAAACGCGCAAACTCTCTCTTGCCCTCTCTTTTACTCTCATCTCCCTCTCTCTCCTCCGCCGCTCCCTCACTCTCTCTCTCTCTTCTTTCCCACTCACCCATTTATGCCTCCATCCCTCCTTTCTCCAACAAACACTTCAGATGCACTCTACCACTTTCTCTCTCTCTCTCTTTTTCTCTCACTCTCTCTGATTCTGCCTCTCCCACACGCTCGCATGCATACACACTCACTGACAAACACACTCCTCTCCTCTCTCTCGCTCTCTCTCTCTCGCGCCTTTTTTCGTCGAGTTTTTCCTTTCCTCTTTTTTTCCCTCTCGGTGAGGTGCAGTGTGCTGCTCGTAAAATGAAGTGGAGCATATCGGGAAGGGGTGGGCGGGAGGGTGGGGAGTGGGTGACAACAGTGTCAGGCACAAGGCCCTGAGAGAGCGAGTAAGGGAGGGAGTGAGGGAGAGGAGAGAGAGAGAGAGAGAGAGAGAGAGAGAGTGTGCGTAGAGTCTGTCCCAAGAGGTATGGTGAGGGACAGAGGGAGACTTGAAGAGAGAAACAGAGAGAAAGAGGAAGAAGCCTGGTGACAGTCAAGAGTTTCAGGTGTGGAGTCTCTTGAGAGAAAGAGGCGCGAGAGAGAAGGGAAGAGAGAGACGGGGAGGCCGAAAGAGAGAGGGAGAGAGAGAGAGATGTCCACTCTGACTGCAAATCAGCACTCACTTTCAGCTTGGGTCCTTTACAGTATAATATAATGCTGGCCATTAGTAATAGTAGTTAGTAGTTAGTGCTTGTGACGCTCCATGATGTTTGCTTGTGTTAAAAAAAGTACCTCACGCCTACACACTGGCACACATCTGCACACGTACCCACACGCACACACATACACGCACACTCATCAACACACACACACAGAGTTCTCCAATAGTCTTGAATAGTTTCTACCACTCTGCGACCTCTTTGGCCTTGCTCTACTTGGACCCAGTCATGAATGTAGTCTCCATGGACACAGTCTCTATGGGCATGGTCTCTATGGACAAAAATCTCCACGCACTGCTCTGTGTGTATTTTTGTGTAGGTGTGTAGGCTCTGAATGTGTGTGTGTGTGTTTGTGGATATGTGTGTGTGTGTGTGTATTTGGAGTCCACAGGAGCCTCTCTAGACCAATACTGTGACGCTCTCTGCATGGCCTCCAGCTACGGCTAACTGTCGTCTGTGTGCCCTTGAGTGGACCGTTTTCACTCAGGCAGAGAGCAGGCCACCAATTCAGGACCCCGTGGATGGAAAGGCTCTGCTGGCTTTGGGACAGGAAGTCTAGAGGCTGCAGTGATGAGGTCATCAGCCTGCTCCCACCGAGGGAGATTGATCAGCAGCCACGGAGTTGAAGGACAGGACAGCGGCACGCCCTTCAGGATCACTCACTGGGGTTTGTGTGTGTGTGCGTGTACGTGTGTGTTTGTTTTTATATATGTTTTCAGGACAAAAGTATCTTACTTTGTAGGAAAACTCTTCTGTCTTTGTATAAAGTGCCTTTCCATTATTTTAAAATTGAAGTGGGCAAAAATCTGTTTTTTGTTAACA
The DNA here is from genome assembly GCF_030463535.1 of Salminus brasiliensis. Taxonomy (NCBI): domain Eukaryota; kingdom Metazoa; phylum Chordata; class Actinopteri; order Characiformes; family Bryconidae; genus Salminus; species Salminus brasiliensis. The sequence goes on from NC_132895.1 coordinate 17,721,411, forward strand.
CACCGGGTGGGATTTCATAAAAGTTCCAAAATATCTCCAAAATTAAGTGACTGAGATGTTAATAAGTCATATGCAATAAAGTCCTTCAGAGTGGTCTGGGGTAAAATCGTTCAGAGAATGCGCACTCAGATCTAGTCGGTATTTGAGTGTGGTTACGATGGACACTATTCTCCTACAATGCAATGCGCAATGGAAAGGGAGGAGCTACTCCCACCTGCAACAATTCTTAAAATAATGGCGGACAACGATGCAAGGTCAGCGGCTATAGTTTGCAGTGACGTATGTTGACATAGCAACGCTTCATCACTTCAAATCTGGTGAACCCTGCCACTGCTAAAATTAGTATATAAGTATTCTGGAGCATTTCTATTGGTCCATTCATGATGACATTCTAACCCAAAGTGAAAAACACCTGCCAGATTCAAATTATGCCAAATATTTAACAATGGAGATGCATGTGTTTTTTGCAGTAGCGCTACAATAAACTTATATATTTTTTATATATTATTAGTGTGCTTACATAATATTAGAGTGCAATTGTAACACAGTCATTGTAATTACAATCATATGATTTTTATTTATTTGTAATGCTGGTGTAAAACAGCTGTACAACAGCTACAGTAAAAAAAATTTCTTATGGAACTACTTTACCTTACAACACCTTATTTAATCTATTAGGCCACAACTTATTAGTAGAGACAGTTACTCCAAAAAAAGCAGAATAAACTCTCAGAAAAAACTTTTTAAATACCCTTGAATTCAGAAGAAACAGTAAATGAGCAGGTGTCCCAATACTTTTGTCCATATAGTATATATCAACACTAAAACATCATCAAAACTATTGACCCCAAAAAATCAACTTCTGAAACAATGTAAAAAAATGTGCATACATGCATGCGTGTGTGTGTGTGTGTGTTTGTGTGTCCGTGTTTGGAGAGGAGCACTGAGTTGTCCTAGTGGTGCAATTGTGTGGTTCCTGCCATTACCTGAGGGATTCCGTTGATGGAAAACAAAACTCGAGCCATTTGTTTTTCATATGTGTGAAACTATCCCCTGCCCAACACACACACATACACACACACGCCCACACACACACACGCCCTGATAACACTGATTGGGAGGACAGCTGCGGAGAGTGTGCCGTGGAGGACTGTTTCTGGCCTTGTCAGTCTGCCTGTGTTCACCATGGCAACACTTCCTACTGCGCAGGCCCTGCAGCAGAATCAACCGCCTGCACACTGCATGCAAACCAGACCTGCATACACACACATTTACACCCAAATACAACAACATGCACATATGCAAACATGTACATTCAGATATACACCGCAAAGTGCCATTCCTGCCCCATAGTGTAGTTAAAACAACTCTAAATCTCACAAGATTTCGCTCTATGGACTCAGTTTGACATTACTCCAGTTGGGAGCCATGTCTTCCATCTATCCAATCAGCATATTCTGATGAGCTTCAGGGATGGTGTGTAAACACCGGCCGAAAAAATGACAGAAGATGCCATAACAAAGGCTGGCTGAGAGATCGAGTTGCTGGTATGCCCAGGTAGGCCCATATACACGCAACTGGTTTGCTCAGAGACGGCCATACTGATGCGTTTCTTTTTTTCTTATCAGGCTAACAATAACCACCGTAGTTATTATTATTCACAATCATATCCGAATTTTATGATCACCCTTGGTTTGGACAAACTCAGTCCATTATATCAGCTCCAGTTACCATATAGGAGCCTCTCTGCATACTTCGTTAGTCTTTTTTCACCCTATTTCTTAATGGTCAGGACACCACAGAGCAGTTATTATTTGGGTGGTGGCTCATTCTCAGCACTGCAGTGACACTGACACTGTATGAATGGATCAGACACAGCAGTTACAGCTACAGGACTACAGTGCTCCTATATAATAAGTGGAGCTAATATAATGGGTCAGCTTCATTCCAAAACAGGTACACCACTGTGTATATAAAAGCTGTTCAAATCAGCTCTGAACTATTATATTGCTGTCAATAACTTGTTCAATAGCCAATGATTCTGTAGATCATGTCAAATAAGGAGACTGTGACTGTGAGAAATGCATCTTAACACATTTTAAGTGTTAAGAGTTTACTAAACTCCACTCCTAACAGAAATGGCTGCAATCCTGATCACAAAGTATGATTTCTTGGTTACAGATTCTGCTTTTTGGTTCTTAAAACATTTAGCCTTATTTTGGCGCCACAGATGTGTCTACATATCCCATCACTGCCTCCTGTATAAACGGCATCAAATACTACGCTTGTCCCAAAGCAAAGCAACCGCTAATGTAGGTTAGCACTAGTGATGTGTGAGTTCATGAATGATTCACTGTTTATGAACAGTGTGTAAACTGTTTGAGTGTAAAAGTGTGTGTAAACCAACAGAACTGTTTAACCCCATTGTAATCAGTTCATAACCAGTTCTCTCAGGTATCTTTCTGTCTGCCCAGCTGGCTAACACAACTCTAGTCTGTTCATATACCACAAATCCTGACACAGACAGTCCAATTGTAGCCTACAGGATTAGGCTACTTATTCTAGGCATGCATTTTCTGACTCATATTCTGACAACACAGACAACTAGCAGCACTTGCGTCTGTCATTCAAGAGATACTTCCATGAGCTTCAAACTCAAAAATGTCTTCTTTTCCCCATATCTACTGACCAACCTACAATGAGTGCAATAAAGTGACCAAAACCTACTTTGTGTCATTTCATAACTTGGCCCAAAATACTCAAAAGTCCATTGGTTGGCCTACGTTTGAGTCATATATAAATCAGATGGCATTTTGAGACCTTGAGAAAGACATTAATTCTGAAAATGCCAGGCTAATGTTACTATCAGATAAAGAGTTTACAGTTGAACATAAATACCTTTACATCTAGGGCCTTAAATCTATTTACTAAGCATATAAATTAACCTACAGGCCAATTTGTACATGATTTTGCTTACTAAAGCTTATTGAATTTTTTTAACTACACTGTAAAAAAACAACTGTTCACAGTCAAAAATGTGTGTACTTCATGTTTTGTCCGTTTTTTTAAAAGAAAATAACAAAATAAACAGTAAAGATACAAAAAAGTGGCATTAACTCATTGAAATAAAATTCAAATGTTGAGGTTAATCTATGTTACAAAGTTTATATGAGATATCTATTTATTGTCAAAAAGTTGAACGTTCCCACTATTTGTCACAATAGTTAAAAATTAAAAAGAGTTATTCATTATTGAATTTTCAGATTTTACAAATTACAGCCAATTAAACCAAATCCAATTCCAAAATTGTGGATTAATAATGCTTCTGAGTTATTATTGCTACTACAAGTTATGTGTTTTTATTCAATCTTTGCAAAAAGGGTTTTGTATAGTACTGTGTAACAATAGTGGAGCTCTTCTCTGTGCTATAGCATTATTTCTAAAACATTCCTTAAGGAACCAGATAGAGTAAAAGCATTTTAACCAGGCACAGAACAATTTAAGCATTCAAATGTTCCTTTGTCATTTCTTGCATTAACCAGCTGAGCATAACAACAGACTTAGGTGATGGAGCGGTGACTTTTTGTTAGAACTTCCAAGAAGGACCAGTAAAAGTGCGTATTTATCAGGCTTCACTTGCTCTCCGCATGGGAGAACACAGTTTCAGCCTGGCACTGCAAAGCACTTATTTGGGCTTGAAACGCTACATTCCCACGCTGCGCATGATCTGCTCTGTCATCGCAGCCTTTAACAATGTGTCTGTCGTGAAAACTCAATAAAAATACGATTTATCATTCAGCCCTACTCAGCGCACGCTTTCACTCAGTTTTAGCTTATAATGCCATTAGGATATCATTAGCCTGGGAGATTGTATGGAAAAGTTATTCTCAAAGATATGGTATCAAATTAGCTTTTATGCCAGCTGTCAATGGTTCCACCAAAGTGAACCCTATACGAACTACAGTGGCCAACAATTATATGAAAAAATAAATAAATAAAAATAAATAAATGTAGGTTACTATTAAATGTGCTGTATATGATTCCAATCCAATCAACTTTTTTTGTAAAATCCAATGACTGTTTTCTTACTGTTTGCACTCAGCCCTGGCTCTGTAAATGGGAAATAAATAAAGTGGCTTGGACCAAAAACCATTGCATTGAACCTTTGAATCAGCTTTAGTTCGCACTGTGTTTGAGTAATGCGTAGCTAACCTTGTCTGAACCATTATCAAACCATCATTACCATCAATTACCTTGTCTTAACATAGGGCCGACATGTCTAATTTTCTTTTGAACAAATAAACCCTACAGTATCTGTAAAATAAACCTCTGCACATTTAGCATTCATTCCCAAAAAACAGCATTAGTCGCCAAAGCAAGCTAAATTAGCCAAATAGTCAACAGCAACAACAAAATTATGACTGCATTTTGAAGTTGGTGTAGCGTAGTGGGTAACACCAGCATCTTTCCTGGGTCTTTGGGCAAGAATTGTAACACCACATTCACCTACCTCTGTAACATGACTCAAATGTAAGTCGATCTGGATAAGACCTTCAGACAAATGCTGTACATGAAAATGTACATTTTACCTTCTTGGCCAGGTAAAAAAAAATGTCAATTTTTAAAACAGTCATTACTTAAAGTGACCCTTTGTCTATGTCACGATTTCTTGCTTTAATTGAGACTGCATTAAGGTGGAGAGAAAATAGGAGAATTTCAGAGGTAGTCCACTGAACAGACTGATTATCCTGCTTTCTGTCCTTTCAATTCTCTCTTTTTCTATTTTTCTAACCCCAGATAAAGATGATTAAGTCATGGTGATAAAATGACTAAGCAAATTTGTGATACAGCTATACAAAGCTAAGTTTCGTCTAATAATTACAGTATCCTTTATACAGTGAGTACATGTGTACATTCTCCAGTGAGAGTGTGTGGACAATGGGATATTCATAGAGGTAATGCTCACACAGATGTAAGACAGAGAGTGTGAGACAGACACAGAGAGAGAGCTGTAAGCTGCATAGAGCAGGTTCCTCACCTGTGCAGCAGCTTCCGCTCCTCCCCTGCTCATATGGCTCCTTCATCTCCATCTCTCCCTCTCTTTTTGCCTCATATTCATCAGACGTCTGCTCCTCAAAAGACCTCTCTCTTCACTCTCTCGCTCATCTGTCACTCCTGGGCCCACACAAAAAACGCACTCCGGAGTAAAGTTCCTACTCACTCTAATATGCAAACACAGGCTGGAAATCCACTGCAGTTGGCCAAACATGCAAATAACATAAAGTAACTGAGAAACAGCTTTTTTCATATGTTATTATGATTAATATCGGCAATTAGTCTTTTTTACATTTTGTAAAATGTAAAAAAGTTTATGACTATTAGAAATTGTCCACCAGCAAACTGGGGTTTATCCCCCTGCCTGGACAAGAGCATCCCCCTATAAGCTTTCAATAAAAGCCCGAAATGCTATTAAAGTTTTCATAATCAATGTGTCCATGATTGATGCATAATGAGAACATCCATTTTTATAGTAAACAATAACACTAAACTATAACATATTCGTTTAATATTCTGTTTACAGGTATAATGATACAACAAACACAGGTCTGAATCTGAGTAAGTCCAGGTAGAGCTATCACACCCACACATACACACACATGTACACACAAACACACACACACACATACTGAGTTTCTCCCCCTGCCCACTTCCTCTGCAGCCTGTGGTGTTTCCGTTGGGGTGAGGCAGTGCCAGCTCCATCCCCCCCCCGCTCCCCAGTGGGGTCCTGCCTCCTGGCATCTGTCAGGGCAGCTGTCTTTCTACCCACACCGCGCCCGTCCTCCACGCAGCACTGCACGCCACACACTTATACACACACACACACACACATACACACAGAGGCGTGAACTCACCTAACACTGGAAATGGCCTTTAAAGAGGACGGCACACAGAATATACGAGATCATAACCACACATCACTCTAAACTATGTGAGTCATGTAAAACCATCTGCTACATGACACTTTAAATTGGCTGAAAGGACCCAATGCGGTCACAGCGCACAGAAACTGTTAGTCAACTCTTATCTGCCTAATATTATCTCCACAGGACATTTTTAGATGCAGCCCAGGGAGGGATGAGACAGAGGAAGAATGTGCATGTGTGTGTGTGTCCAGGTGTGTACAGGCTACATGAGGTAAAAACCGTGGAAATATGAGCCCTGCAGGTGTTGCCGAATACGGATGTTTTTTCAGCGAGTACACACACACACACACACACACACACACACACACACACACACACACACAGACAGGGGTGGGTGATATAACCTCAAAATTATGTCACAATACTTTCCACTGTCTAGACAATAACAACATCAATCTATGTTATAATTTTGATTGATAATAATAGTTCTATTTTTATTGTGCCCTACTTGACAAAATACATATTACCTAAAATACACCTTAGTTCAGTGCAGTGTGTAAGGAGTCTAATTGATAACTTAAGAATTACTATTGCTATTACAACAACCACTACTACTAATGTTACTACTTCTTTTACTACTACTATAACAATTACTACTATTACTACTACTACTATTACTACTATTAATACTACTATAACGAATACTACTACTGCTATAACTACTACTATTACTACTACTATAACGAATACTACTACTGCTATAACTACTACTATAACAATTACTACTATTGCTATAACTACTACTATTACTGCTACTACAACTACTACTATTTTTATTACTACTAATGTTACTATTCCTTCTATTACTACTACTACTATACCAATTACTATTACCACTGCTACTTACTACTACTATTACTAATGTTACTAGTACTTCTATTACTACTACTACTAAAGTTTCTACTACTGCAATTACTACTACTATAGTTACTAGTACTATCATTGCCAAGACTACTACTACTATCACTATAACCTATAATATCACTACTAATGTTACTACTACTATTACTACTACCACTACTAATACTAATAATAACATTGTGGTGTACTGCAACATTTCAAAAAAGTTCTGTTGGATTCAGATCCAGTGTCTGGGTGACCCCTGAAGAATACTGACATTACACCACCTCCACCAGCCTGGACTGTTGATACAAAACAGGTTGGCTATATAGATGCATGCCATTGGAACCATGTTCTGACAATACCTCATCAGATTCTGATTATGCACCTCAGCAGAAATTGAAATTAATCAGAACAGGCTATGTTTTCCAGTCTTCAACTGCCCAATTTGGCTGAAACTGTGCATACTGCAGCCTCAGCTTTCTGTTCTTGGCTGACAGAAGTGAAATCTGACATGGTTTTCTGCTGTTGTAGTTCATTCTCTTCAAGAAGAGTGGAAACAGTGTTTAAAAACACCAGCAGCACTGCTGTGCCTGATCCACTAATACCAGGGTGACACACACAAACACATCACCACCATAACAGTATCACTGCAGCGCTGAGAATGACCCACCACCCAAATACTACATGCTCTGTGGTGGTCCGGTGGAGTTCTGACCATTGAAGAACAGGGGGAAAGGAGGTCAACAAAGTATGCAGACAAACAGACGGATTACAGTCTGTAATTGTGGAACTACAAAGTTCTCCTATATGGCGGCACAGATTCCTTCTTCACACAGAAGCATCAGAGACGGCATCAGAGACAGCAGTCCAGTCAAACGGAAGCAAAGGCCAGAGAGCAGAAAAATGAATGATATTCTAAACTAAAAAAACCAAACACCTACATCCTCTGAGACTGACTCACCGACACACACCGCACCGAATAGCACACTTTCACTAGAGTTACTTTAGTCTCGCTTAAAACACACACACACTCTTTCTCTCACACGCACCCGCTCACACACACCTCCTGTTAATGGGGAGGGGGCAGCCAGCATGGATGCGGCCCTGATTAATTGGGCGCGACGCAGGGAAGTGGGTCTGGAAACTACCTGGCAATTTCCTGCAGCCCTCCCTCCCTCTCCCTCTCCCTCTCTCTCTCTCTCTCTCTCTCTCTCTCTCCCTGCATGGCTCTGGAGCAGAGCGGGTGGGCAGGTGGGCTGTGTGTGTGGAGGAGTGGCTCGGCGTGCTCTGCGTTGATATTCCGCTGGCGTCCGGCTCACCAGGCGCCCTACATAGCAGGCGCTCCCTCTGGCAATGCCTGGCTTGGCTCTGGGCTCTGCGTTCTCAACACGCTGTGGCTCTGACAGCCTCTCTCCACACACACTTGCACGCGCGCACACACTCCTAAACACACACACGTACAAACTCAAATAATGACACACGTACCAAGGCATGCTCACATGGTGACATGTACACCCACCGGTGCACACGTAAACTGAAGTGTACTTGTATATTTTCACGCATAACGTTCACATAAAGTTGTAGCCAAACACACACACACACAAGCACATACAAAAGCAGGCCAGCATTGACCAGACCCAGCTCAGGACACAAAGATATTTCATCGTGCTGTGTGTGCTGCAGTGGCTGTGGCTGTGTGTGCTGGAGCTGGCTCCCTCGCCCTGCTTTGGCCTGAGAGAGACAAAGCGGGAGAGAGAGAGAGAGAGAGAGAGAGAGAGAGGGAGAGAGACAGAGAGAGAGAGAGAGGGGCAGAAGAAATCGAGAGCCAGGAAAGCCAGGGAGAACGAGAAAGAGAGCAAAGAGAGCCAACAATAGGCAGACCCCGTAGATACGGACAGGCTGTGAGTGAGAGAGAGAGGGAGATGGCCAGAGAGAAAAGACAGGCAAGAGAGAGAACAAGGCGTACTAAAAGCAAGGAAGGGAAGAGAGAGAGAGAGAGAGAGAGAGAGAGAGAGAGAGAGAGAGAGAGAGCGGAAGAGAGGAAAAAGAGGGAAAGGTGTGATATAGTTGTGGCGATCTGGGCGCAGTAATGTGTGCGTTATACCCTGTGGAGCAGGAGGGAGGACTGCTTTAATGAAAGCACAGGAAGAGGGCAGCAGCTGGTGGCGTGTGTTTGAGCCGAGAGGATAAGACCCTCGCGCTGGGCTCGCCAGGGTCTCTCTCCAAGCCTGCGCACACACACACACACATACAGACACGAACGCACACACACGCATTGCACGCACACACACAGCCAGAGAGACTGAGCTCCTTTGTCCGCTCCGCTGCCGCCCATGCTGGAAGAAGGCCCGGGCCGTGGGGGCCTGCCTGGCTGGCTGTTCAGGAGCCAGCAGCAGCTCCAGCACAAGCCCCAGCAGAGCCCAAAGCAAGCCCAGCCCAGCTCAGCTCCGCTCAGCCCCCCAGCACCGACACCACTGCTGCCTGCTGCATCAGAAAAAAAACCCCCAAAAAACAACAAGAACGACACAACAACAATCAACAACAAAAACAGAAACGGAGACGTGGCAGGAGAAGGATTAGCCGGCGCATGCAAGGACGAAGGTGGATACTGAAGACATTAGTCATGGAGGAGATGCTATAAATAAGCGTGCTAGGAGCCATTAGCGCAGCGCCGACCCTTGCGGTTTCAGGGCAGCAGGGCCTAAGCTAGAATTGCCCCCCTCCCCCAAGAAAAACAACACAAACAAAAGAAACATCTTCTTCTTTAGCATTATTAACACACACATTCAAATATGTGAATCCATAAACCTTGTTCAATAAATCTCTATAAATCGGCCATAAATCTTTGATGACTGATTTAGTTCTCTCGTTTTAAAAAAGAGAGATGTTTGTGGACTGACCCCTTACAGACTTGTTGGTAATTTATCTATCATTATGCAATTTTTCCTAACTGATATCAGTTATTCTAAAAAATCTAAAAGATACTAAAAGTAACTACTATGGAAGTAACCTGCTATGTTATGTTCCGGTTAAATCCACATCTATGGATAATCAAATCTATAGAGGCATCTGTAACTGTTGTCTTTTTGGTGCTCAATGACATCCAGTGAGATCAGTTCAAGCAATGCTGTTCAGATATTTGCTGACGAATGTCAAACCTGGGCAAGTGCCATCACACTTAAAAAAGGTACCAAGTGAAACTAAGGCCATAAATAACACACATACACTCCTTCTAATGAATGTATTCAGCTACTTGCAACCATTGCTGACGCTGATGTGCTAATGCACACACACACACACACACACACACACACAGTTTGTCTAGTCCTCTATAGGGAAGTACTGCCAATAGACTAGGACTTGAGCAGATAAAAAAGAACCTACTGGCACCATGACTAAAGCCAGGTGTAGGGTAGAGGGTTATAAAGCCCCCCAGAGTGATGGAATGAAGGCGCTCCACCCAATACTTTTCAGAGGAGAAGGGGAGTTGAGGATAAGGAGGGATGGTGATCATTCAACATCCCAACCTCACTAAAGCTCTGAATCTCTTAATGCAATCAAATTCTCACAGCAATGCCATACAATCTAGTAGAAGGCCTTGCCTGGACACTACAGGCAGTCCAGGCAGGTATTCCAACAAAAGCAGGATAAACTCTTTTAATACCCTTGATTTCAAAAAATACAATGCATGAGCAGGTTTCCCAATACTTTCGTCCATGTAGTGAATCTGAGTCGACAGAATCCGCTTAGCTAGTCAAGTTAGCTAAATTGCTGCTTCTTCACAGCAGCTTTTTAAAACCGGTAGCTAGCTAGCTATCATATTACATGTCTGTGTTATTAAGCCAAACCTAAACGCAATGGAAATACAGATATGACCAGAGAAAACCCCTATTCAGAAATATGTGCACTAACGTTAGCTATACTGCCATATTTATAACGTTAGCCACCTGGTGCTAACAGACCTAGAAGTGCCTAGCTAGTTTACTTAGCTACTATGCTAACTTTTACATTTCTGACGCAGGTAGCAACTTATAATTAATCTATATATCATATTATATAACAGTTTATGAAATCCTTACCGAGTGTTTTTAAACATAAGTTTCGTTTTGTCTCTGTGGCTTTTCACGAAAACAGAAGCGACGACATCCTGTACAGCACTGACTGCAGTAAAGGAGGCCGGTGGCTACAGCCTGAGGACAGGTTCTCAAATATTTCTTATTTTCAAGATATTGCTGTTATTCCTCATTTTATATAGATATTGGCTTAATTTTCTAGACCACAATACTGTAAAAGTAAAATATTAATAATATTAATAATAATAATATTATTATTAATAATAATAATATTAATAATAATAATAATAGTCTCAATAAAAAACGTTGTATATTTATCCACAGTATAAGTATACATTTAAAGAAGGTAAAATCTATAAATGCCCAAATCTTGCAAAAGACAATGTTTCATAATAATTTAATCATAAGCATTTAGTATCAAGCTGATAAAGATTAAACAGGCTTTACAGGACTCTAGTCACATGTAGACATAAAGTTTTAATTATGATGATGATGTGTGTGTGTGTGTGTGTGTGTATTCTATATAGCTCATTTTGTTATTAATTATTATTGTATTAAAGTCAAATTAAGGCCATTTTGGAAGGAAATTGAAGTAATGGTTCTTTGTCTGGCCATGAAGTCAATGGAATATTGAACATTAATTCCATCCATTTTTATTACTAAATGTGAAAACATAATAACATTTAAATTTGCCTTCAAACTAAAACTGTGCAGTTAAGTCAACGTGGAAAGGAACAGTTTCCTTCCTGTGATCAATCAAGTATTTCTGATTCTGATTGATCCTTAATGTGGTGTCCCCAGTTCTTCACAGTGCTCCAGTCAGCATTCTGACATTACTATGGTACATTAAAGTCATATTGAGACCAAAGAAAGTCATATTAGATAATGTTACACAGTTGAGATTTAAACAGGCAAATTTTTGTTACCTCACCTAACTTTTGTAGCCTACTTTTTTCACTTTGAACACAGTGAGTTTCAGAAAGGGTAGTAAATGTGAGAAATGAATGTGTCAGCTTGACCCTAGAGTTTATCAGCACTCTCATCAAAACACATTCTGTATAGTATAGGCCTGCTTTGTTCTACATCTGCTATGTTATGCGATGTGATGCTAAACTGCACTCTGTTTTAAGAATTATTTAATAACTATAGAAAAAAGTTCTGTTGTTCTACCGTTATCTTTGACAGAAGAATGAATTCGTCTGATCTTGAAAACAGTTTCCACCTCACCCCGAGACTGAGACAAGACCAAGTCCAAATGAGGTTGAGACTGAGACCGCTTGTTAATGACCAGACCTGAGTACTAAAACTCTAGAAACGGGTCTCTTGTTTTAAATATTTGGATGCTAATGTTGCAGAAGGCAATAGGCAAACATCCCAAATTTTTCACTTGCAACAAGACTAATTTTGGATTGGTTTGGATGGTTCCTAGATTCAATCCCAAATGATTGGATCCAAATGTATCTATCTATATCTGGTTGACAATTGTGCTGATGAAGACTGACAGAAACTGGGAAAACATGCACATTTGGAGTTACACTTAAGACTGGCAATTAGACAGGCAGTGCTGAGGCCCACATAATGGAAGGCTATTGAGGGCCCAGGAACACTCTTTGTAAACATCGTGGAAAATTGATATAGTCGATGGCCTGTATGCAGCCTATTATCCTACAGTGCAGTTAAATGTTCATACCCCAGCCAGAGTGAGAGAAGTCACAGAGGGTCTGAGTGTGGGGAACATCTGCTTGCATCTTCGTGTGCGTGTGTGTGTGTGAGTCAGGGCATGTCCGTGTGTGCTCATGCGGCGTGCTTCCTGACGCAGTGAGCCAGCAGAGATAATGGTGAGATGAAGGAGGGAGCACGAAAGAGAAACAGCAAAGAAGGAGACGAGGGCAAGGGAGGCTGAGAGGGGTTTTGGGGGGGAGAAGGGTGGGGTAGGTCTTAGGGGCACTAGGGTGGCGCAGATCCAATTACTGGCCCCCACACTGAGGCCTTTGTGCGTGTGTCCCCACTGATAAATGGAACCCTAAGCCGGGGCTCTGCCCAGACCTAGGGCTGCTCCATACCATCCTCTCTGCAGCTCCAGGACAGACCCTATAGCACTGGGATGGGGCAGACCATATAGCACTGCTTCATGGACATGGTGAGGCTGTGGTGGAGATCACTGATGTGAGAATTATTGTACGGCCTCTGTGTTTGAGGAGTACTGTGTCGCTGTAGGCGGAATACAGTACATTAAAAGGAGGCACCTGAGTGGATGAAGGACCACAAGCTGAGGCCTCTGTACAAATACAGCTCAGTCATTAATTAAACAAACAACAGCGCAGCATGTGGACGGATGCATTAGGGCAAGTATAAGAGCCATGGCACTAATGTGCTCTCTTCCGAGTTTTGGTGACTTTAGCACTATTCAAGCTGGATTTGTTTGACCAGAACAGGTTCTGTAATATAAGTTTCAAATGATTTGACTGGCTCGCTCTTGGTAGCCCAGACTTGGACCATCACAGCCTGGATTTTCACATTACACGACAGGTGCAACTATAAATAACAATAACAACACAGCGTACAGTGTACATGTGTCTAGTAACAGATTTTGCTATTACATTACTGTGTGATGGTTGACTTCAGACAGGCCTGTGCTCGTAAAAGACTCATCTGTGGGGACCACATTTGGTGCAGAGTTAGGGATCATCTAAAAAGTCCCAAAAGAAAAAGTAATAGTAATTTTACAACTACAATTATTTCATAACTACATCTGCTTATGCCTCCTGGAGTATCCCTGATGATATTTCCTGAAATCCCATAGAGGGCCTACACAGACTTTGCTATTATTAATACTACTGCTAATATTAATGGTACATTTTTTACTTTTATTATCCAACCCCTGTTTATGTGAACTCCTCCTATCACTAGCAATGTCCCCAAGACTAGCACATCTCCAACACATGTAAAGTCAGCCACAACCTCTTTTCGAACTGCCACTGATGCAGATCCAGGTAGTCAGCATGCATGGAGGAAAGCATGGCTTTCAAGCTCTGATACAACAGCTAACAGATGCCTGTGCTGACCAACATCACACTATGAGTGATGTGGGGAGGAAGTGCCATCAACCCACCCCTAAAAGAGGAAGGTCAGTTGTGCTCTCTCTGACTTCTGCTGCTGATTTAAACCAGCAATCTTTAGATCAAAATGGCAGCGCCTTAGTCCACAAAATCTTTCTGAGCCCTTTTTTTTGTTGTTTTTTGTCATTTAGGCAATTTTTTGATGACAACTCTAAAGAGACTTAATGATGATACTGAAAATAAATTATCATAAAAATAAAACTGTGTAAAATAAAAGAACATTACCAACAAACATAAACACTCATATAAACAATAGCATTAGCACACCTGCTTCTTTGTTGTTTGGCCTTACTACTTTATTACTAGATCATGGAGCAATGCTGTGAGGATTTGATTGCATTTAGTGACAAAAGAGTTCTGGATGTTGGATGATCAGCAGCCCACCTCATCCCCAACTCCCCAGCTCATCCTAAAAGTGTTAATATTACTATAGTTAAATTAAAATAATTAATGGAGCACCATCATTCCAGAGAACATGTTTCCACTGCTCCACAGCTCAATGTTAACCCCTCTAGTCTATGAATTGCCTTAGAAGGGGTGTCTACAAATATTATAACTAATAGTGTATCTTACTGCTGGTTGGGCACAAGCCTAAGATGAAGATTGAAAGATTTAATTCCGTCAGACATGAAAAAAACGTATTGTACTAGATTTATACTGGGTTCAAATCTCAGATCCCATTGATAATCCTTTTAATTACAGTACCTCACCAGATGAACTAATCCATCTTGCTTTTGTAAAGATGTCTGACAGCTGTGCATAGTTAGAAAATTTGGGACCCACACATGTGACTTTATACAAGCAGGAATGCCACAAAAATGGTTGTGGTGTAGGAACAGTGGGCCAAGTAGTGTGACCTGACTGGTTTTCCTCATGTGACCAGCCGTAAGTAGTTTTACCGTTGTGGTCAAAGGTAGATGAGCAAGTTAAGCAGGAAGTGCTTGTGGCTTCACGTCTGTGCAGATAAGTAACTCTACATACAGTACAGCCCCCAGGGTTCCGGGGGCGGGCTGTGAGGGGTGCAAAAGGTAGTATGAAGCCTTTGGATCTGTACCATTGGAACAATATGGAAGTAATAGCCACTTTATTTTTTGTATATAATTTTTTCTTTTATGCTTCACTTATGAGATCATAATTTTTACATTAACCATTTCCAATTATTTTGTTATTAAACAGACTTTTGTTTGTTACTGTGCATTTAAGAATGGTATATGTAAATGAGCTGTTTTGACTGGCTGCAAAGTATTGTGCACCATTCAAAAAAGCAGTCTGGACTGCAACACTCTTTATAGCTTCAACACTATAAAAAGGAGCTGTTTGCTGTAGGTGGACACAAAAATAGTCAATTTAGGACAAACTGTTTCGGCTGCATAGTTTTCATATATGGACTGAATGAACTGGGTATTGAACATTTTAACCAAAAAAAAAAAATAATAATTAGGTGTTTCTTGGTAGAAATGAATTCTGGTTATACAGTGCCTATAAAAATATTCACCCCCTTGGTATTTTCCATTTTAATGCTTTTATAAATGGATTCATAATAAATATAACTTTTCTTGACAAACATTAACAAAAAAATAAAAATATATATAATGTAAAATAGGTGGCTGCATAAATATTCACCCCCTCTCACAAACTGAGTGACCATGCAAGAAGGAGACTAGTGAGCGAGGCAAGCAAGACACCTGTGAGGAATTAAAAAGCTTCCTCTTTTCTTTATAGTACTTATAGTATATTATTTATACTAAAAGTACTATAAAGAAATCTAGTATAGTATTATAATAGTATTTCTTTTTACCCAGGCAACAGTTTGTTGAATGCTGAGTTTCTTCCATCTCAGATGCTAAAGCTTTTTAATTCCACACAGTTGTTCTGGTTGCCTCACTCACTAGTCTCCTTCTTGCTTGGTCACTCAGTTTGTGAGGATGGCCAGCTCTAGGCAGATTTACACATGTGCCATATTATAAAGAAGTATATTATTTATAGTATATTATTTATAGTATAGTATTTATAGTAAGCTATGCTTTAATCCAATCATAATTGGAGTCTTTTTGTGGAATATGTAGGTCCATAGCTTGTATATTTTGGTCTAGTACATAATCATCCCAGCAGAAGGTGCATACGGTCTTGTGTTCACATCTTTACACTGTGTTCAGCCACGTGGAACTTTAAGCTCAGGTCATTGGCTGCTTTAAATTCACATATTGGCACCAGGCTCTGGTCAACCCCCAGTCTTGCTTCACATGCTGTGAGTCAACAGCCATTGAGCTAAATAGGTGGGCTAATCCATAGCTGTCCCTGGTTATATTTTAATCTCTGTGGTACCAAAATTGACTCTGCCCTCGTGCTGAAGAACATGCTCTGGCTAGAGAAGGAAAGCAGGAAAAAATTAGCTACTGCAAATCTCTCCTCAATAATAGCAGCGCTCACTTTCAGCCAAACGTAGCAGTTCGGTTTTCTCATCTTCAGGTTGTGTTTTGTACCCTGGTCTAACTGACCAGAACACACAAAGGACAGTTGAGGAATGTAGTACATTTGCTGCGGTCAGCAGTGCTAATGTGTAGCATGTCACATTAGTAGCTTAATGTTTAATTGTGGACCACCGCTCGGAGCAGGTTGGTGCGTGTTGTAACTTCGCCGCTATGACGTGTTGACACACGCTCGCAGCTCATTTTGCCTTTTCGGCCTGTGACGGTGTGGACGGTTGTGTCAGCCCAGCGTGACACACACTTGTTCTCAGTGTGAGCCCATTGACTCATAAAGGCCTTTGTCCTCGCCTCTACTTGATAAGCTTGCTCTTCCCCTTGCTCTCCCTTCTCTCTCCCGTCTCTCCCACACACAACTCTGGCCGGCCGGTGCCATCTCTTAGCAACGGAGACCCCCGGTCCCAGTGGCGCCGCCACAGACCCGAGAGCCACAGCCGCTCCCTCAGAGCCCCAGATCTCCTGGCAACACGCGACCAAACCTCGCGCATCTAAGGCCTCCCGTCGCCTGGCAACCACGTACACTATGGGTCAAAAGTTTGGAATCGTTTGTCACATTAATAGTTGTTGTTAGTTTTTTCGGTATTGACCTACATAGTCGGACAAGCTACCAAAATTCCAAACATGTGGAGGAGAGCAGTTCTAAAATGATGAACAGGCTAACAGTGTAATGGCCTCATTTAATAGTTTACAGTCAACTACGAGGCATCCTGGATGTTAACTTGGATGTCATCTTTATTCTTAATGCTATTCAGTTTTTTCCACAAACTTTAGAATTGTGATCCTGATGTTTTGAAAAGTAGCGCATATGATGGCGACTGCTGCTGGAGGCAGGTGGCAGCGGCGCCCCCTTGAGGGAGGGCGAGGCAGGGCCGGTGCCAGCCACCCCAGCGGGGTGCTTGTGTTTTTCCGTAGGTGTGCGACTCAGAAGGCCTCTTTTCCCCCTGGCTGAGCACGACCCAGGGAAAAAGAAGTGGAGGGCAGTTTTTCTCCACCTCCGACCAAGCCAGACGTCATCCGCCACGCATGGCTCCACTAACCCCCATGGCAATCTGTCTCCTAGCAACGGCAACTGCGTGCTCCCCGGGAGGGATCCGGAAGTCCACATGCTCGCACGGTGCCGTTCTTGGAGTGCATGTCAATGCTTCCCTCTCTTTCTACCCCCCCCCCATCCCCTCCCCCTTTTCCTCCCTCTCTCTCCCTCTCTCTCTCTCACTCTCTCTCTCTCCCTCTCTTTCTGGTCTCCTCCAACTGGCTCCCACGCAAGGATTTGGAACGGCTCTTGCACGCAGTGCCTGGGATGAAAATAACAAGGCCACAAAAATCTCCCGCTTCACAGAGCCGTCCTTTCTTCTGCGGCCGAGCGCGCCTCTCGCTCTCTCTCTCTCCACTATGAGGGACAGCCTAACGACCTCCGACCGCTCGCCTCTCCACCTGCGAAAATCCATAAATCCATAAATCCATGTGCTCTGAACCTCGCCGTAACCCCAGATTGTCTTGATAATGGGGTCCGCTCCCTCTGCCCTTCACTGCCTCAGGAAGCAGCAGCTCACTTTACCCCCCTCCAACTGTTCCTGCTCTCAACTTTCAGGACTTTCCGCAAATCTGACACAGTTCAACCTTGTCGGACTGTGAGATTCTCATGTGCAAATGCTCATTTGCGCTGACCTGGCCTGACCTTACTGTATGCTGTATGTGATATCCAAAGCCTGTGCTACTTTAGTGGGATAAATTTGACTAGAGAACTTTGACAATTAGCCTAAACAAACCCAAACTGCTGGTGCCTCTGGAGTGTGGGCTAGCTCATTAAGGCTAATGTGACTCCTCTGGCCGTTCTGGAGAGCCCAAAAGCCCCAGGCCTCCCTGCTTTTCTTCTCTGTTCCCTCAGCTCTCTTCTGCTGCTGCTGTGACGGTCCAGCGACACTGCGTCGGCGTGGAGCTCTAGCCCACCTTCTGCACATCTGAGAACCTTGGTGAAATCCTAATCCCTCGAGTAGGGTGAAGCGCAGGCCCGGCTTGCCTGACCCCTCCGGTTGCCATGGATACAGCGCACTATAAATAAAACAGAGGGCTTTTTTAAGCAGTTTGGCAGGGCTGGGCGGCCTGCTTGCTGGAGGGGTTTATCCCCCCCCCAACAGACTCTCCCTCCCTCTCTCTTATCCTCGCTTCTGTCTACTGGCTATTTCTCAACTCGTCTCTGAAGTGCCACCAAACACCTAAATTTTCTGCCCACTGTAACCCACCTCTACCAGTTTTGTCACCATTTCTCGATGGCCCCCCAAAATGTCTTGGTTTTTGTTCCTTGTCTCTTCTTTTACTATTTACAAAACAGAAACCTGGTGGAAGATACTAGAGAGAGAAAGAGCGATAAAGGCCGAGAGAGAGATAGAGGTGGAGTGAGAGAGTGAGCGAGGGAGGAGGGGGGGAACAAAGAGCAGCCTCTTGGACTGGCCCTCACAGAGGAAGCCAAGTTGTTTTGTGGGCGCCGTTTTTGGGAGCGTTTAAATCTGTCGAGTGTAAACAGACGGAGCTGTCCTAACGGAGGCCCGTTAAAAAAGAGTGAGAGAGAAATAGAGAGAGAGAGTGAGACAGAGAGAGGGAGAGAGAGAGAGAGAGAAAGGGAAAAAAAACACGGCAGGCCCATTTTCTTCAAAGTGGCGGCGGAGAGGCGTTGAGAGACGAGGGAGGCTGCGTGTTTGTGCACTGAATCAGGGCTGCGCTGCAGATTTTTGTCTGGCGAGGCGAATCTCGGGAGGCTAGAAAATAATTTGGTCACGGCTGTGGGAGGTTGCTGGGGTGGGGGGTGCAGGGGGAGGTGGGGAGATGGGGGGGGTTGGAGGAGGCAGGGTTTCGGCCGTCTCGCTGTGGTGAGAACACGCTTGACACTTCATTCCTTTCCAGTTAATGCGGCGCGGACTGCGGGTGGTTAACCCTCCACTTGCCTGGAAGCCTAAGAGTTGGTATGTTTGGAGGTGGAGTGTTGAGGTGGGGTTTGAGCTAAGACTTCTTGCCCGATCTCAGCTAGAGACCAGGTAACTTTTCACCTCTGGAACACACACAGGTCCACTGAACATTAGCAATACCCAGGCCTGCACAGCAAGTGCAGAGTCACTGTGTTTAGCACTTAACTACACACAGAATTCAGCCTTCTGGTACTACATATACATATGAGGAATTTGTCTTGGTCAGTGCACACAAAATGTGCACAGACTGCTGACAGGTATATAGCAGATTCTCAGTAAACAATCACTGTTAATCCGGTGCTGAAATCACGTACATGAAGTCAGCCTTTATTTAACAACCTAATGTATGCAGGGTTAGATATTAAATACAGCTTTTATTACATATGCATATGCATTTTACAAAATGTCATATAGTGTAGTGTAGATTTAGGCAGAAGGTATGGCAGGAGCCAAAAAGTACCCTGCAGAAATAGCATAGAATCTTGGTTTTGCGCCAGACCCATGAGAAATGCCATCAACATGCCCACTGCTCTTACCTGGACAGACTCAGACATCACTCGGACTTTGTACAAGAGGCAAGATAGTCTATGAGAGTCTATGTAATAGGGGGCAGTGGTGGCTCAGCGGTTCAAGCTCCAGGCTATTGATGACAGGGTTGTGGGTTCGATACGCGGGCTCGGCAAGCTGCCACTGTGGGGCCCTTGAGCAAGGCTCTCTACTCCCCGGGCGCTGGAGTTGGCTGTCGCTCTGGAGTTAGCGTGTGCTCACTGCCCCTAGTTCACTAGTGTGTGTGTGTGTGTGTGTGTTTACTACCACAGATGGGTAAAATGCAGAGGACACATTTAGCTGTACATAGTACAGTGTCAAATACCTTCACCTTTAATGTCTGGTACAACTGATGTGTTCACACAGTAATACAGCTTCTAAAGGTGCTGTCACTATAGCCTAAGAGTTCCCAAGTTCAAATCCCAAGCCATGCTGCTTTGCCATTAGCGTCCGGAGTCCGAGAGAGCACAATTGGCCATCCTCTCTGTGGGTGGGTAGATGGTTCTCTCTTCCCCTAATCACTCTTAAAAGCACCAGCATGGGCGTCTTTTAGCAGGTGCGGCAGAGCTGGGGACCCAGCACTTTACTTCGAGCGCATTGGCTGCCCGGTGATGCCTCATGGGTAGCAGGTTGAAAGGGGGCAGTGACTGGCTTTGCATGTATCAGAGGAGACATGTGTTTTTTACAAGACCTCCCCTACAGTATCAAGAGCATTGCTAGTGCTAGGGGGAGCTACAAATGGGTGGGTTAATTGGCAAAAAAATCAACCAAACAAATTTAAAAGAAAGAAGTGAAAATAAAATAAAGAAATACAGTTCAATAAATACTAGACAAGAAAGTATAATAAATCTCCAGTGCAAAGGAAGTTAAAATAGAATATGTGGATACACATTATTTACAGTATACTACAGTAATATGACCATTTGTACATTTTTACTAAGGTTCCTTTATAACATAATGTGATGTTCTGGGCCACGGTAAGGGCTCTTAGGGTTCACAGTAAGTAAAGTTCTATTTAAAGTGAGAGGGTTCCACTGTGGTTAATCGACACCACAGCTCTGATCATGTCTAGCTGTGCTGGCTTTGATAGTCCAGAGTCTTCTACCAGAAGCTAGTGGTGGGAAGAGGTGATGTCTGGGGTAAGCGGGGACGTCTATAATCTTGCCAGCATGCTTTGTGATCCTGCTGTTATATATGTCTTGAAGCGCTGACAGACCACACCCGATGATCCTCTCTGGTGTCCTGATTATTATATGCTGGAGTTTGGCTCGTTCCTGTGAGGTGGACGATCCAAACCAAAGATGGCCATATATGATGTGAGGATTGACTTTTGACTGTTTGTATACAAAGGCAAGCAAGATGATTTTTTTTTTTTGCAGTTTGCTAATCACTGGCTTTTAGCTTTCATTAATTGTTAGCTACATTAGCATTGTAGCTTCAGATGCAGAATTAGAAAAGCTAACCCCTGTTTACACAAGTGACCAACTGTATGTACAAGTGTACACTGATGTGTTGTGATCGAGTCACTCCATCCACAACATTAAAGGACTGTGCTATTGTTCATCGGTGAAGGAGTCAAGCACGGTTCTTCTCCACCAATCTTGTCTCCTAGCACTAACCCGTAGTCATTGGATGGATTTTAGGGCTATAACAACTCAAGTGAAAATAACTGCATTCAGCCTAGACTTTTGGAAAGGTCATACAGGTACATGGTAAAGAGTTAGCAGGACAGTCTGTTAATAGACAGTGATGAAATAAAGCCAGCAAAACAACTGGGCAAAGAGCCGGACACTTGCTTGAGGGGCTTTGCCCACGGTTGAAGAGATTGTTTTTAGTTTTTATTTTGTTTAGGCATGGCTGGGGAGTGTGTGTGTGTGTTGTTTATCTTTTGACATTTAAAAATAGGTGACACTGGGTTTGAGAAAGGTGCTATATAATTAAACTGATTATTATTATTTTTAAACACATTCAGCGGCCGGCAACACATCTGAACACAAGCAGTTAGCCAAGACCCTGGCCAGTGATCATCTGACCTCTTATGATGCCTGTTATTACCAGATGCAAACAGGACCTAACATGTCTTGGCTAAATTGTGTACATTTTTACATTTTATTGACCTTGACAGAATTGGATTTCTTCCAACTATCATCATATTATGATTATTCACTAAATGGCAATAACCTCTAACCCCAAGATAACCCTTAATGAACATACTTTTTTGCAATTCAACCTGAAAGTTCAGTATTTTCAGGTTGAATTCACTGCTTTGGGTGTCAGATTCTTGATGGACCTTGCAGCTCTAACATGAGCATCACACGGCAACGTAAATAATTAGTTTAGAGGCGTCAGTCTGCTCGGGTCAGGTTTGCACTAGTCATGAGGACTTTTCCCCCACAAGATCAAGGCAGAAAGTCAGTATCCACTGACCATGTCCAAGCAGCGTGTCAACCCCCCCTCACCCCCACCCATTCCATGACCGAGTACGTTGTGCTTGTCATGTGACCGGGCTGAGAGAACAATGGCTCGCTCTACTTTTTCCCCAACCCAGCCACACCGCTCCTGCTGCAGGTGGACACGCTGGCGCGCGCACCGGCCATCAACCCAGATTTTCTGGTGTGTGTGTGTGTTTGGCTGGTGAGCAGGGAGTTAATGCGGCAGGGCTGTGGCAGTCGTCCTGCCCCTCAGCCAGATTAATCATGCAGGAGAGACGCAGCAGGCCCCGCTGCCTCCGCCTGGGGGCCTAGCCGGGCCCGCATGTTTCCCCTATCACATGGCCCAGACCCTCGCTTTCTCCGCTCTCTCTTTCTCTCTCTCCTCTTCCTCCACATACTCCTCCAGGGAGGCGAGGGGGGGGTGTTGGGGGGGGGGGGGGGGGGGTGGTTGCGCGCCTCAGAACGTTCCTTCCTTTCCGGTCTTTCTCTCCTTTCTTTTTTTTTCCCTTTTTCCCCCCCGTCTGTGGGCGTCGGGAGATAGAGGCGAGGCTGAGGAAAACAGAGGCGTCCGTCTCTCCCCCTGTGTGCCGGCAAACAACAACGGCCCCTTTTTATCTCTCATCGGAGGGCCCCGTTGGCGGTGGCCAGGCTGAGAGGAGGAGGAGGTAGGGGAGGGAGGGATGAAGCAGGGGGGGCTGCCAAGGGCCCTCCCGCACTCTCGCCTGGAAACGGCTCGCCAACGTCTCCGTGCGTCAGAGAACAGCCGCTGCCATTGTTGCTCTCCCAGGCGCAGGATCGAGATCCAACTCCCTATTCGAGCGTGCATGTGTGACTCCATGTGTGTGTGTGTGGAATGGAGATGACACCCTGAAGGATAGCACGGATGATCAGAAGTTATCGCAAAATTAGTTTTGACTAAATCTCACAGATCTTGTCAATGTATGCTTAAATAGTTAGCATATTAGCTAAGCTCAGCTAAGTTCATGCTAATAATCAGACCTATCAGAAATGAAAGAGAGAAAACCCCTACAAGTAAATAGTCAGATAAACAAGCCACACCCCTTAAATTGTATGGTATTAATTCATGAAATATAAAAGTTAGTATTATTTAGTAAATAACTGCTAAGAATTATTTAAACATATGTAATATGTAGGTTGTTACACTATATGGACAAAAATACTGGGACACACCTATTTATCATTGCATTCAGTCTCTTTGCTACAGGTGTGTAAAATCAAGCACCTAGCCCTGCATTCTGCCTTTACACACATTAGTAAAAGTATGGGTGGTTCTATAGAGCTCACTGAATTCCAGTATGGTTCTGTAATAGGATGCCAGTATTACAAGAAGTCAATCAATTTGTTCCCTCCTAGACAATCCACCATCAGCTGTGAGTGGTATTGTTGAAAAGTGGAAGAGTTTAGGAATCACAGCAACTCAGCCATGGAGTGACAGACCACGTGAAGCTACAGAGCGGGGTCGCCGAGTGCATGCAAGTGGCCAGTGCTCTGCTGACTCAATAACTGCAGAGCTCCAAACCTGCTTTTAGAGCTGCAAGTTATATAAAAAACTTTGGACCAAAAAAAAAAACAAAAAAAACTTAATGCTGATGCCTATGGATTTAGAATTGGATGTCATAAAAGCTCCTGTAGTTGTAAGTTGTATGTGTCCCAATACATTTGTCCATATAGTGTATGTAGATGTAAAATCTTATGGTAAAATGTGGGCACAATTTTTGGCCTAATTACAGATGATTTAACTGAAAAGTAGTACACACATCACTCTTGCACCCTTTTGCAGAACTCACAGCTTGCAAACACTTTCTGTAGCAGCTAGTAATTTTTCAGTTCTAGTGAATGTTTTCTTCCATTCTGCTTTGCAGAAGGCCTCATCTTTTGAGATAGGCTTGGATTGTTATATGTGCAGCTTGTTTAATGTCTATTTACAAATGTTCTATGATGTTTAGACCAAAGGTCAATAAGAGCTACTCCAAAAGCTTCAGTCTGTGTCTCTTTAGGTAGTCCATGGTGGTTTTGATGCATCTTTTGGATCAATATCCTGTTGTAGAAGCCACATTCTTTTCAGATCCAGCATTTAACAGATGGTTTGACATTTGCATCCAAGATTTGCTGGTACCTGTATGTTGTGAAATCCATGGTTCCCTCCACCTCTGCAAAACTGCCAACTACTTGTGGCAACACAACCCTAAAACATGACATATCCACCCCCATGCTTCACAGTTGGCAAGGTGTTCTTTTCAGGTGCAAATGTACCTCCAGTACTGATTGTGGCCAAAGAGTTGTATTTTGACTTCATCAGTCCACAGCACATCTACAAAAAAGCTTATGTTTGTGTAAGCAGTGCTGCACAGTAGAAAGGTGCCCCACCCTCTTGTCTCAGCTAAACTTTAATGCATGTTCTTGGCAGCCATGTGGGAGTAATGATTGCATATCTTACCAGTGTGAGTGTTGACGTCAAGAGTTTTCTTGGTCTTCTAGATAACTGCAGTATGCAACTTTGGAGAAAGCAGGCAGACTAATGCTCACCAGAACGGTGTAATGCTGCGCATGACCAGAGTCATGCTGTGGGAAATCTTGTGATATCACTGACCTGTCAGTTCTCATGCTTCTTACACATTCAGTGACAGTTCTGTATCTCCCAGCTCATCCAGGAACACGTGTCTCTTTAGGGTTTCCTCAGATTGCAAATGACTCATTCCAACTGTAGGAGGTGCCCTGGAGCAAGAACTGTCAATTTTCCATAGAGTTGCTTTAACTACAGACAAAAGCTATTATTAATTATGCCAACATCTATAATTTATAATGAATAACTATCAGAAACTTCTGTATATAATATATAAGTATATAAAAGTGTGAGGAGATGAAGTGTGGACCTACGTACATCCTTGGAGTTTAACTGTAGGCAACCAGATGTCTTATTAATAATGCTAGGTACCGTAAGTTATAACTACTACATAAATACGTAAATAAATAAAAATAAATAAACATTAACTACTATAAATCACAGACAGTAGCTACATTATCAGTCATAGGTTGGGACACATCTGACTGAATATGCATTTTATGTCATTATAATGGCATTTTCAAGACAGATACAAATCTAATCATTGATTAAATTTTATGATTTTTTTTTTCCTGATCAGATTTTTTCCCTTATTTTTCTCACAGTTTTGACATCTTCCCTTCACCTGTGAGTGTGTCCAAACCTTTGACGGGTTGTGTATATTATGTACATAATAAGAAAATAATATACAGGTTCTGTGTAGTTATGCGAGTAAGGAGTCAAAGTATATTTAGAAGGTTTGGAAGGTTTGGTTAACTGCAGACAAGAAGACGTAGCGTTAATGATGCTCACAACCGCTGACATTACATTTAGTTCTTACCTTCAGATAAACCACTGCACTGTTAAAATCTCCAGCAGCATATTATTCTTGACGTAGCTGGTAACTGATACTAAGAATGATCTAAGACTGCCCTAAACTAAAACTCACCTCAGAAGACTAATACTCCTGCTGTCTCTCGCTCCATCATTCTGACTTGCTCCTTTTCTCTCCATGTGGTTTTGAGTGCAGCAAGCAGGGGGCAGCCAAGAGGACGGAATATGCCTGGCAAGTGAAGCTTTTATGACCCCCATCATACCTTCCATATGGGACTGAAGATATTTGTGGCAATAAATTATATATGCATATATTTTATCATATGTTATTGATATACTTAAATATAAATCAGACATTACATGGCAATTAACAGAACACATCTTAATGGTTTCCTTTAATGTGGATGCAGACTCAACCTCAGGTGACTCCCATATACCCTCACACATGAACTGCTGAAAAATAAATATTTCACAGATACACACCCTCACACACTCTCACACACACAACAAATCTTACCAGTCTGATGTTTAAGAACACTATAGTACTGGAGTAATGGAGGACTTGGATCATTTTATTGTTAAAGTGTGATCATTCCTCACACAGATAATATCCCACACTCATCCTCATACTACCATTAAATCACTCAAGTCATCAATCTAGACACAGAGATATCATATACATCTCTTTCAATTGTGCAACATAACAGAGGAAGAAATAGTGCAGTCAAATATTACACTTCAATCTGAAACAAACAAAAAAAAAAAAAAAAAAAAAAAAAAGGCCGAAATGACTGGCCAATAATCAGACTGCAACAGTGAGTGGATGCCAGTCTTAGCTCACCAGGTTTGAGTAGACTGCAGGACTGCAATAAAAAGTAGAACAAAAACAAATAAAACATTTGAAAATGGACTCCTAAAAAGGCTTCAGGATGAACCCTTTCATAAGATGATCAGTTAGAGTCATCTATAAATGGTTCCCAGCACTATAGGATTCTCCAAACTTTGGCCCAAAACTGAGAATTTGTCATATCATATTGTCTCGATGCTATAATGCTATAAGGTAGCAATGTGAGGGCATAGAAGATGAGCCTGGATTTTGAGTCTTAGGCACAGAAAGGCTGGGATCTGCAACCTTGTGCTCATGAAGAAGAACCATTGAGCCTTATATACAGCCCTATTTAACACTGGCATGGTCCACACTGAAGAGCACAATCCAATGAACCAAGTTAGACAAATTCTGCAGTATAATATTCTAAAAGTGCTTGATTGGCCCAGCATGGTGAGGAAAGGTTTCTTCAGCTATGATGTACACAGTATCCAGCAATACAGAGACAGTGCTTACTATGGAAGGATCCAGCCTTCACGATGTGTTTGAAGCACAATACACACATATCAAGTAAATGGCGGAGGCTAATGCATCAAGAACTGCCATGGTGGTGAAAGAGCACCTGGGCAGACACTGTAACTGAGGAACAGCAAAGCGTTACTGTCATTCATAAAGGAACTGTTTTGGGGGGTAAACACATTTCAATCATTAACTACAGCTGGACATACGGACATATGGATAGAAGTATTGAGACACCTGCTGATTCAAGGTCTCTTCCAAAAATCAATGGATCAAGGGTAAAATAACCTGCTTTGGTTGGAGTAACTGTCTCCACTGTCCAGTGCAGGTTTTCTACTAGATTCTGCAGCAATGCTGTGAGGATTTGATTGCATTCAGCGACCAGCGCGATCACCAGCCTGATCACCAGCCTGCCTCATCCCCAACTCTCCAATACATCCCAAAAGTATTAGATGGAGAGAACACAGTTCCACTGCTCCACAGCTCAATGGTCCCCTAAAGGTTTTTAGTAAATACATGCTTACACACTTCTCTCAATCAGCTCAAATCATATCCAGGTCTTGATTAAGGTGATATAGGGGACATTATGACGTACAGTGTAGAGACAGTGTACACAGTGCACAAACAAGAAACCTAACAGTGATGGTTTCATTTATAAGCTTTTAAAAATGTTTCTATCTTTGTGTGACATGTACAAAGGGGAGTCCAATTTGGCAGGGAAGTCGGAATTTGACACAGATGTCTAAAATGGTTGATTTTCAGCGACATGGTCATACCATGCCCTAAACCACAAATCAACACAAGTCTGCATGACCTTAATAAGGACCTTGAAGTGGTTTGACAGAGTTGAGACCAATTCTGAGCAAATATTTCTGAAGAGTTTAGGTGACTATATAGATATATGACTTCGCACAGAACCATTTTTTTGGTTTATGCAACCAAAAACACCCAAAAAGCATGCCAGAAAGAAAGAGTTCTAAATTGTTCATATGACGTAACACATGGTGTATCCTGCTGACAAAACTAAAAAAGGGGGTCAGAGGTTCTTTCGTATTCGAAGTCAATAGCCAGTAACCTGAAGAAATGTGTAATTTCTCTGTTTACACTGTTGTTTGTAAACATTGGAATCAATAACCCTTATGTATTGTGTAAAAATTAACGTAGACATAAAATAGGAAAGCATTGTAAACAAAGTCGTCCTAAAGGGAAATTCTGTCCACATATGTATTGTCATTTTTGCTTTGCTTGCATTTTTTTCAGATTTTCAAAATTTCTAATGGTTAAAAACAAACTAAACTATAAAATTGTCACAGGTTTGTGCTCCAACAAAGTAAAAGCAGTTCCCATGTTTTCAGAAAAGTAAACGTACAATAAAAGCTTGTAAGAAAATGTAAAAGGTCAAAACTTTAAATGACAAAATTCTGTAACAAAAAAAAAAGTTTTTTTTTGGCCAGCTAAGAAAACTGCCAGCACAACCATACAAAATAAAACAATAATAATAATAATAAAAAAACTGCTAAATCCCCTCATCTTTCTGCATGGTTTGTTTCTTTACAGCAGTGAGAAGTTCCTGAGAGAGGTGGGAGACTACACCTCTCTTCACAGAAGCACCTCTGGACCAGGGGGGTCCACTGTGGTCTAGCTGGGAGTGAGCTGATCCAGATAGGTGTCTACTGCAGCGCGATTACCTGAGAGAGGGGGTGGGTCGCAGCCGCAGGTGAGTGGGCTTGGTTGGAACTGGTGGTTTGTTGGCCCTAAGCGGAGCTTCTGATGGGGAGGAGTCACTGCTGGTCACACTGAAGGCTTTCATCAGCTCGGCTACACGACCACGACCCAAACGGCTATCCCCTCCCACAGACTCCGTCTCCGTGGACAGAGCTCGCCTGGAGGCTGCCATTACACGGAAATCTTTTGCTACAAGAAAGAGTGACAGAAAATGCCTTCTTGATGAAGATGTAAGAATATTCAAGACAAGTTAATCAGTATTTCGCTAGCTAATCCCTACCCGCCATGTCTGTAGCATACGATCGGTTATCATGGACTATAATTGAATGCCCTTCCCTGTGTACAACAGAAACTGATGGGAATTGCTGGGTTTTGGCAGTCACACATTTGTCATAAATCTTTAGACTTTGTTCTTGGCAAGATGGGACTAATTTCCCAGAGAGAAAAAATGTGGTAATGCATTATTGGTGTATTTTTCTGTATTATGTCTTTTATACACCATTTCAGGGGTAGGCAACTCTGGTCCTGGGTGGCCAGAATCCTGTACAGTTTTGTGCTTTACTACTTAAGCACACCTGATTAATCTCACCTGTTAATTGCAAGGTTTAATGGGTCTGTTAGATCAGATAAATTGTGCTGTGCTGAACTCTGGTCCACATTGCCCACCCCTGCACTATAGACTATAGACATAAATATTGAGACACACCCCTTAATCATTGGATTTAGGTCTTTCATTCAGTCTCATTGCCACAGGTGTATAAAATTAAGCTCCTAGCCATGCAGTCTGCCTTTACATACATCTGTGAAAGAATGGGTGGTTCTAAAGGACTCAAAGAGTTCCAGCATGGTACTGGAATAGGATGCCACCATTGCAACAAGTCAGTTGGTGAAATTTCTGATCAATTGTGAGTGGTATTATTGTTCAAAAGTGGAAGAGCTTAGGAACCACAGCAATTTACAGACCACGTAAAGTAACAGAGCGGGGTCGCCAAGTGCTGAGGTGCCTAATGCTGCAATGGCTAAATGCAGTGAAATCATCACAGCAATGTTGCAAACTCTTGTGGAAAGCTTTCCACAAATGTAAAGGGACAGTGTGCATATAAACTATACGGACAAAAGTATCGGGACACCTGGTCATTCACAGTTTCTTCTGAAATCAAGGGTATTAAAATGAGTTTATCCTGCTTTTGTTGGAGGAACTGTCTCTACCCTTTAGATTCTGCTGCTGCATTGCTGTAAGAATTTGATTGCACTCAGTGATGAGCGTTAGTGAGGTCAGAACATTGGATCATCACCACACCAAGTCCCCACCTCATCCCAAGAGCACTCACCATCACAGCTCAGTGCTGGGTGGGCTTTACACCCCTCTATCCCATGCCTGGCATTAGGCATGGTGTCAATAGGTTTGTGTTTATCTGATCTAGAGAGAGTGTGTGTGTGTATATGCACACACACACACGTAAACATTATATTTAACTTAAATGACAAAAGTTTGTGGATACCCGTATATACACACACACACACAGATTTCGTAAAGCTGTAACTTAACAAGTCATGCTGAGAAACTCCTCTAAGTTGAAAGTAAAAAAAGAGCAAGAAAGAGGGAGAGAGAGAGTGAAAACGAAAGGAAAAAATAGGGACTGGGCGAAGCAACAGTAATACGAAGTGATGAGCAGGATATTGGCCAGGCCTTTTAGCAAAAGTGGGACATTTTTACTGATAGCATTATGACACTTCTCATTACGGCTCAGTAACGCAGGCCATGAATCTATTCTATTCTCCTCTCTATTCTCTCTCTTCCTCCCTTGCCCTTCTTCAGCCCTCTCCCTTTCACCGTTTCCTCACACTGTTTCTCTACCCCCCACCTCAGCACACACAGTCTCTCTCTCTCACTCTCTCTCTCTTTTCCTTTCTTTTTTTCCCCTCTTTCTGTCCCTGGCTCTTTCTTCCTGGGCTGTAGACTGCCAGACCGGAGGTCGTCGGCGAAGGAAGTGGAGCAGGGACGCAGCTGGGTATAGTTGGTGTGCGTGTGTGTGTGTACGTGCGTGCGAGTGTGTCTGTGTGTGTGTAATTGAGGGACGGAGGGATGGAAGATGAGGAAAGGAGGGCCGCAGGGATGGCGGTGGAGAGCAGACAGACGCTGCTCAGACACCAGAAGGCTTGAGGAACCGCGTATTTTTAGCCCCGTCCCCGGGGGACACAGATGTGTGAGCTCTCTCTCTCTCTCTCTCTCTCTCTCTCTCTCTCTCTCTCCCTCTCTCTTTCTCTCTCTTTCTCTCTCCGTCTCTCTCACACACTTACCCCTTCTCGCTTTCACGCACAAACTCTGACACGCTTATTTTTTTCCACACAAACTCGGCCTCTCCCAAACACAGCCTCTCTCTCGCTCTCTCTCTCTCTCTCTTTCTCTCACACACACACACACACACACACACACACACACACACACACACACGACGTGCTGTTTCCGATGAACGGAGTGTCCCAATATTCCCTGCTGTGAGTCACGAGCCAGAGCGGCCAGCAGCAGAACCACGAGCTGCAGGGTCCATCAGCCACATGTGCGTGAGCGCACACACACACACACACACACACACACACACACACACACATATATATGTGTGTGTGTGTGTGTGTGTGTGAACATATACAACATAAGAAAATATGTCAGGACTCTCAAAACAAACACACACATACACACTCACACATGGCCCGCCCAGCCATTAAGAGGATGGGCCTAAGCCATTAAGAGGATGGGCCTAAACTGCCCTTCCACAACTCTCCACCATGTGTGTTTTCCCCTCTTCCTCCTCCTCCTCCTCTTCCTCCCTCTCTCCCTCTCAGTCTCTAACCTCCCCCCACCCCCCAGTCCCTGACCTGTGGTTCCTGTGCTAATGTCCTTTCTCCGCACTGCGTGGGCCTGCAGCCTCTGATTGTCTTGCTGTGTTGTGTGGTCGCCACGGAAACCCTGGACAGGCTCCAGCGACCTAGGCGGGCACACATGCACGCGCACTCACACGCACCCACAAACAGGCATGCACGCACACACACACGTACACACACACGGTCACACTCGTAGTCCAAAGCTGTTTGATCCACCACGTTCTCCACGCCCCACTAATAGCCTGTGCTGCGCCCTACAAACACATCCCATATGTGTGTGAGTGTGTGTGTGTGCGTGTGTGTTTGGACGCGTTAGCGTCCTGCACACCACTCCCCCCGTTAGCTGACACCAGCATAAAGCCTCACACCTCTTCTCTATCCATGCTGCCACTTGCCCCAGCGTGGCGTTTTCCATCCTACCAGAACCGCCCGCTTCCTCCCATCACAGCGCTCACACACACACAACCTGATCTGAGAGACGCTGTGGAACTTGAGCCTGACACACACACACGCGCATACATGCACACCCGCCCAGCACCGCCACGACCTCGCAATCAGTTGTGACAAAGCCTGGAAACACCTGATCACCAAACATCAACTCTCTCTCACTCTCTTTCACTATCTCTCCCTTACTCTATCATCTCTCTCTCTCCTGCACTGTCTCTCTGCCACTAATGCTCACAGTTACTCCCTCTCTTACACTAACTTTCCCTCCCCTTCCTCTCTCTTGCATTGCTTTTAGATCTCTCTCTCTCTCTTTCTCTCACTCTTTTACTCATCTTTTACTCATTTACTCATCATCTCTCCTGAACTGTCTCAGTTACTCTCTCTCACTCTATCATCTCTCTCTCCCACACTGTCTCTGCGTCTCTCGCTCTCTAACTCTGTCCATCCGCCTGTCAATAATCACTGTGTATACATGCTATAAGTGGGCCATTTCTACCTTACCTCCAAACACACACACACACACACACACACACACACACAAACACACACACAGTCTCACATGCACACACACAAGCGCAGAGTCAGGCAGATGAAAGGAGAGCTGCGCTGACGTCCTCAACACCAAAAACAGGGCCGCTATCTCTTTAAATGCCCCCACCTCTGAGGGAAGTGGGGGGGCAGAAGTGGGGCAGAGGGCAGAATTCCGGAGCGGAGCGGCGCGTCTGTGCTGAGCCCGGCCGCGGGGGGGTCACGACTGCCAGAGGGAGGGAGGGAGAGAGAGAGAGAGAGAGAGAGAGAGAGAGAGAGAGAGAGAGAGAGAGAGTGTTAAAGAGAGAGTTAGTGAGAGGGAGAGAGAGTGTTTGAGAGAGTGAGAGGGAGAGAGAGAGAGGGAGGGAGGGTTTAGTAGAGGCTGGAGGCTCTGTCACTTATCAGCTCCGGCCGAGCGTCGCCCAGGGCCAGAGTCGGGAAGCAGCACAGGAATGTGTGTCCTTCCCTCTGAAGGTGAAGAGAGGAGACGCGACACACACACACACATACACACACTCTCTCTCTCACACTCACACACACTTACACATACGCATGCATGCACGCATACACGGAGCCAGCAGCTGCGGGAGGCTGTTACACTCGCACGCATTCGTGCACCCACAGGAACAAACGCTTGCACGCGCACACACACACACTTTGCCAAACTCTCAGGCTGTCGACCACACATACACAATTAAAATGCTCACACACATGCACACAGTCCTCTATTCCTCACACACCCTCATTAACACACACATACACACACACCTACAAGCAAATCCCCCTTATCCTTTGAAATACAAAGAGCAGTGTGTGACGGGGCTAAAGCAGAGAGGCAGCTGCTGAGTGTTATATTACAAAAAAGTGATCGGAGGAACGTAATTCATACACACATTATAAGATGTACACACACACACACACACACAATTAAGTTATGCTTCAGTAGCAAAAGTTTTAAAAGTAATGTAAAGCAAACAGCTTCCTGACATGTCAGGCACTATGTGGCTAAAGCTACTTTACCTGAGGCAGGTAAAGCTGTAGGTGCATGGCTTTAATAGTTGCAGTGTACCAATGTGTCCAGCAGGGGGTATAAACACAAACGATAAAAATCAATGCTGGCTGTAATGCCTAAAAACACACACTGGATGGTGCTAGTTCAGCTTCAGCAGCCGTGAAGCCACAGTGTTTCCTGCAGTGAAAGTCAACAGCTGAGTGCAGACAGAGAGGTTCAGACAAGGAAGGCAGATATGTCCAAATATGATGCTAAAATAAAACATAATATTCATAATATCTAAAATATCAAACAGAGAAATAAAAAACCTCCTAAAATCCCAAATGCTTCATACAGAGGGTGTCTGTAAAGGTAAAGTGAGATCCCCTGTAAAAAGAATGAGCTTTCAGAGACAGAAAAAAGGGTGGTCTCTTTCTCCTCCTTTTTTTTTTTAACAAGTGTGGTTTGGGTAAAGTCTGCCAGGTCATAAAGATTCCAGTCTGGGATTGTTCAGCACACATCAGCACACTGATGTAGCTCGTCTCAAAATAAGAGACGAGCTCTGCCAGTCAAACAGAGAGAGTAAGGATAAGAGGCTTTTGCTGAATGAGATGAATAGTCATAGTCAGCCTTGCTGAAATAGGCAGCAGAAAGAGCAGCACAGATCCAGCCAAGCTGATAAAAAAGTGAGCGGATCAAAGACGGTAGAGTATATCATCTTCCCCAGACTGAACTATATGCTAACAAAAAGCATACACAAAGCGCAGTATACACACAAACACAACATCCAAATATTAGCTCCTCGCCTTAAATTAGAACCAGGCTCAATTGGGTGGAGACTGTTTATGATTGACAGCAGGCAGGAATCCATGAGGTGAAGGTTTCTACCCATCTATAAATTATAGCTCGGAATATTTGCACCAAGCTGATGGGACCTAACTATTCACATCTAATTTGGTCAGATGTGGATATCGATTCCCAAATATCCAGATATTTTTCCCCTGGATTTCTCAAATTACTTCTTGCTTTATTTTTTCTATGCCTCGATTATTTTTTCAGTTCAGTTCAGCAGAGTAAAGTTTAATGCAGCCAAAAAGACCTTCATGTGTTTAAAAAATATATAGTTTATCCTGCTTTTGTGGGAGTAACAGTCTGTAATGTCCAGGGAGGGTTTTCTACTAGATTTTGGAGCATTGCTCTGAGGATTTGATTTGCATTCAGCAACAAGAGCCTTAGTTAAGGTCTGAATGTTGTATAATCACCAACCCACCACATTCCTGACTCCTCAACTCATCCCAAAAGGAGCACCATCATTCCAGAGAACACAGTTCCACTACTCCACAGCTCAATGCTGGGTGGCTTTTTCCATTAGAATATATACATGTAGTGTATGTCGCTGCTGTTCAATGAAAATAAAATACGCATGTAGTATATACCCCAAATGTAATTTATCCTGTGTACAAAAAAAAAAAAAAAAACTTTTAAAAATCAGTTATACTGATCAATTTTTTCAAGTGTCATTTAGGACAGCTAATTATTATGTTATATACTATGTCTTTTTGTTTTTTTTAATCTATCCATGATCTATTGATGGCTATTGCTGTCCCTAATTTGGCTGGTTCTAAGAATATAAGGTTGTACTTTTCACTTTAAGTGAAATGGGCTGGTTTGTGTCAACTTTAGACTACATGGTGTTGGGCTCTGGTCAGTTTTGGACATTATATATATATATATATATATATATATATATATATATATATATATACACACACACACACACACACACACATACACAAAGTCTTAATTTGCAGCATCATCTCCTCACCTCTGTTAATGTGAGGCTCTGGAGGCTCATGGGGGTGGAGCCTGCTTGTGATTGACAGTGGGTTGCTCTTCTCCTCCATGTCCGGGGGGCTGTGAGTGTGCAGAACGCTGGCTGCCTTGGGGATAGCCCTCAAGTGTGGCCTGTAACAGATGGAGGACAGGGAGGCTGAGTCGTCCACTTCTGCGTCCTCTTCTGCCTTTTTGACCTGATGAAGAGTAAATGTAAAGTGGCTTTAGTGAATCTGGCTGCAGTGGAAAAAAATTAAGAAAACAAGAATGAAAGAAAAGAGAAAAGTTTCCAGAAGAGAAATTCCTTAGTAAAGGACAGGGCTTTAAAAATGGAAGGCATTTATTTGGGAAACGTTAGCCTTTAGGGGGGAAATGTGGGGTTAGGGCTTAAGGCTTTGGACAGAGTTTCTCATGTTATCAGTGAGAGCCAGGGGGTCTTAGGTGTCCATCTTCCATCCTTAATCCACTGCTTTCTCAATCAACAATCAGACAAAATCTCTCATGCACCTTCCCTCGTTCTCCCCTCCTGCACTCTCTCTCATCTTTCTCTCTTTCTGCCCGACAGAACAGACAGAACTTTTGCTCGAATACGGATTGAAACTATTTTAATACTTTTTTTAAAGAGGAAAAACGGCCAAAATTCTTGCGCACTTCCAGTGCAACAAGCATGGGACATGTTGCCTGCACTTGACCATCCACTGAAAGGTCTTCAGGGAACCAATAGTGCTTCCTCAATGGCAGCACCCAACCCCAGCACACAGAACACATTTTGGCACTTTTATTTTTAAAAGAATCCCTTGATTCCAAGGCATAATCAGTTTAAATAGCATCATGGGGCCAGAGCCGTGTTACGATGGAGGGGAGCGTGTGTGTGCGCTTGTGTGTGTGTTAGACAGAGAGAGAAGCTGCCCCTGCCCTCCGGAGACGATCTCCCAATCCCATCCATCTGCGACTGACACGTCCTCCGTCTCTGACGCATTAATTCCCTGATCAACTTTATCAACCATCTGCTCCAGGGGAACCCGGGGAGCCGGCTCTGGCCCTGCATGGCGCTCTCGCACTCCTTTAGCACTGCATGCGTTCCCTCTCTCCTCACGCCGTCTCCCAGATTAGCCTTACACTGCAGCCATCTCTCTATTACTGCCCCACTCTCTCAGCTTTCACTATGTAGTATTCACACACTTTCATTATCTAATGGAACCTTCCACAAATAACCAGCATTGCAGCAAAACTAAATGGACCAAATGTATTGGAGTTGAAACCCAAACACAGGCACACTGAGTTTACTAGGTACAAAATGTGCTATTTTTACCAGTAAGACTCGAGAAAGTCAAACCTGGGAAAGCGAGTAAGGGCAAGGCTAAAAGCTAACCCAGCTACAATCTTGTCAGTTGGCTAACCACACATTGCACTGAGGGGACACCATGAGGATAGCAAAATTACCTGGTAAGACTTATGAGCTCTCCATAAAAGGCAATCTGTGTTTCATTCAGAGGCAAAATAACAGGGTTGTAAACATCTGGGCATTTTTCATGCCAATGAAAGTTGCACACTTACTATTTATACATCACAGAACAATCTAAAATACTCTGGCGACGCTTTATATCATTTACACACTTACGTATATACATGTACATGCTCAAAATACAAAGCTTCGGTGGCAACGCAGAGCTCAGCTGTTGAAACTGTGGGTGCAGGAGTAAGGACAGAGACAGGTGTGTGTGGCGTGTTAGGGAGGGAGAGCGGAGAGATCTGAGGAGGAGTGCCAGAGGACAGCTGCTGCTCTGACCTCAACAGCCCCCCTCAGCCATCAGAGAGAGGAGCCAGCAGACACCACACACATTCTGCAGAGGCTATTCCTACACACTCACACACAGGGGAATGGACAGTCTTAGAATCTGACCCCTACGCTTCAGTGCTGCTGGAGATGGAGAGGGAGGGGGAGAGAGAGAGAAAGAGAGAGAGACAGACACACAGAGAGAGGCCAGAATCTAAAGTATTATATCAATGGTTCCGCTGAAAATATAAGTGCTTCGCATATTTAGAATCGTTAGTAGCTGCCACCTTGGAATCTGAATTTTGTTTATACTTTTGCCCATTTTCATAGTCAACAGAACACCACACAGTGTCAGAAGCCACACAAGCTAGAGTATTTTAGGCAAGTGTGTGATGATTTGGGCATGCAGTTTGCACTGTGGTAATTGTGGGTATATGCTTTCATCACCTGCTAGCTGTGTTAGCCTCCAGAGCAAAACTAAAGAAGCATATTCCAAACATGTCTTGACCAGTCGACTACATTTGGTGTTTATTTGGCCAACTATCATTCTAATAATGGTCACTTGGTCTGTAATTATCAGATTAACATCACATGTTGCTAATAGTGAATGAAAAGGAATAGTTACCAAACAGCATTATTCTTGTGAACTTGTGGCTATTAACCTCCATTCATTGTTGTCAAAATGACCAAACTATTCTTTTGATATTGGATGCGCAGGGAACGAGTGCAAGAACCTTGTACCTTGTAAAGTAATGTAAATCTGGCAGCTGTTCTTTACATTATGTCAAACCTCCATGATGAAAGGGCCAATAGAAATATTAAAAAAATAATTTGGAATTAAATATTTGATTTCCAATAAAGGAACAGCACCAGAATGGACTTGAAATAACTGGAATCTGTTAGAAGGCCCATATCTTACATTTTTCCTGTTTTATTATTTTTCTGAAAATATTTGTTTATGTATCAGTTTTATCCCATAAAAACTGTTTTTCATACTGTACCTTTAAGACTTACACTGTAGGGACAAAAATATTGGGACATCCGCTCATTTATTATTTCTTTTAAAATTAAGGGCATTAAAAATAGTATATTTTTGGAGAAACTGTCTCTATACTGTCCAGGGATGCCTTTCTACTAGATTTTAGTATATTGCTGTGAGAATTTGATTGCATTCAGTGATTTGAGTATTAGTGAGGTTAGTCCCCAACTCTCTAACTCATGCCAAAAGTATTGGATGGTGCACAAGTCATCATTCTAGAAAACACAGTTCCATTGCTGCACAGCTAAATTATTAGACATGGTGTCAATGCGCTTTTGCACATCTGTGTCAGCAATGGGTGCAACTTAATGTAGCTGCATGCATTCATTATACGGGGTGTCCTCAAACATTTCGACATATTGTGTATATATATTAAAGAGCTCTGTTCTGACTGGCTACCTGTTTCAAAAAGCAGTCCATGCTGCAACACTCCTCAGAAATTCTGTGTGAATTTGTGGGCTGTATGAACTGGGAATATCCTAAACATTTCCTGTATATAGCTTGAGTTCGGTAATGTACAATAACAGCTTCAGGAAAAATACTCACACTTTCTACAGGCGAGGCCGGCTTCTGTTCGCATGCTGATACCTAGGGATAGAGCAGACACACTTCAGTGAAAACAAACAGACTGAACTTTATTGGAGAGGGGGAAAAAACAGCAGTTGCAATACCAAAACCTACCTGTGGAGGGGGCAGTGTCCTTACTTCTTCACTGTTCTCCTGCAAATACACAAGAGCTCTCATCACACAGAGTATCCACTCAGTTCCTTCTTATTTACATGATACCTGTTAGCCAGTTACCTCTTATACATGGAGATGCAAAACCAACAGCGCTAACTGCGTAGCATATCAGAGTATACACATCTGTGGTCAGTGGTATTGTTGGGTCTCCTGCGGTTCTTCAGTAAGCAGTAACTAACTGGAGGCCTGGCTGAGACACATATTTGTGCAGATGTTTGCGTTAGGACTGCGAAGGATCACAGTGTGACCGAGCTGGCCAGCCTACGTCCACCCTGGTGAGCGCTCTCGGTGCACGGCGTTGCCATGGCAACCCTAGTGAGAATCTTCCCCCTCACATTAGTATAGCGTGAAAGAGAAGGGGACGAGAACTCCCCCTCACACACAAATCAAGCACACGTCCTGGATAACACATTTTACCCACTCTCCCTCTCTCTGTCTCTCACTTCTTTTATATTTTTTTTCACGCATTCATTCTCACACATACTCATACTTGTGGCCACCTCCACAGAGCGAAATACAGCGGTGCCATAACCTCTCTCATCAGACTTCTTTAGGCTGAAACGCCTAGGGATTAAGACTATTAGCACAAAGCATTTGTCCTGGCCTGTGCCAAGCCCGGTCACACACAAGCAAGCACGCGCTTACACACGCACACATGCCCCCACACCAACACACGCTGACACTGATGCATGGAGAAAGAGAAATAGAAGGAGTGAGCTCCAAAGAACAGTGGTATGAGAGAAAAGGTGAGCTAGGGAGAAAGGAAAGGTACAGGTGGGAGGAAGTGGGAGGTTTTCTAGAGAATGAAAAGGAATAATGGAAGAGAGCGCAAGAGAGAGAGAGAGAGAGGAGGAAAGGTGAGAGGAAAGAGTATAGAGAGAGAGAGATAGAGGTTGTGATTTATTTGGCCGTTGAGCGATGGCTCTCCCCGTGGAGAAAGTCCGTCTCGCAGCCCCTCGGCTCTATCCCAGATTAATGACAGCAACAGGAAGGTCACCTACACACGCACACACACGCACACACACACATTCACTCACCAATACCATAGCGCCTAAATGCATCCAAAACCACTCACACACACACACACACACGCGCACACACGCAAACACACGCGCACACACGCGCACACACACACAGGCATGGTGGCACAAAGACACACAAAATGACTAACAGTAGCACCAAAGTAAAAAACTAAATCATGTACGCCTGTATACCCCAACACACGTGCACACACAAATTGGGTTTGGTGCACCCATAAACAGGATTTAGAGATGGCAAATAAACCATTATGGCAGAAGCACTAGATGCTAGTGCTAGTTTGCTTGAAAATAAGCTGCCTTGTGTTGCTTTTCCTTCATTTTGAAAAGCATTAGACACAGTGAGTCCCTCAATGCTGCAGCACACACTCTCCTCAACTGGTTTTAATCAAATTTCTTCTAACTACTTCCAGAGTTATGATCCTGCTGGGACCAATTGTACAACAAACAGGCCTTCAGTTATTAAAGACTGCTAATGGAGTTCTGCAGGGCTTAGTACTAGGGTCGCTTTCATTTAGCTTTTCTTTTTATTGATCTTCTGTACAAATGTGTTTTGATATAAACTTTATGGGATATTCTGTAAATCTTGAAGACAAAAACAGATTTCTTTATCACTATAATAACTATTTTACTATTTAATTCTATTTACAAAGAATTAAGTGATTAAGACTATCTGTAGGACCTGAAATGTACTCTCTCTGTTCATTACATGCAGTAGCTGAGTTGTAGTGAAACTTAGATGAACTACACTTTTACTGTTGAAACATAAGACCTCCTGGACAAACTGGGTATCCAGGCTGGAAAGTCTGAAAAGGCTGGAAAAATTTGCTTCTGTGCTGTAAGCTCATTAAAGGTGGTCTAAGATATGCTTGTTCTGGGACAAGGGGATGGGTCTACCAAATAAGTAGGTGAGTCTGGCTCCACCTCTGGTTTCTACTGCGCAGACTCTGGTTGCAAATTTGACAACATGGCAGACAGTTTTGGCTTCATTTCTAGAGAACATGGCTTCATTTCCCTGTTGTCAACAGTCACTAATATGAATTGACAGGGCATTTTTTTTAGTCTTCAACTGTTTCCCCAGCTGTTTCCTAACAATATAACTGGTTATATTAAAATGATGCGACTGATTTGACTGTTTTATAAAACCCAC
Organism: Salminus brasiliensis; assembly: GCF_030463535.1. Classification (NCBI taxonomy): domain Eukaryota; kingdom Metazoa; phylum Chordata; class Actinopteri; order Characiformes; family Bryconidae; genus Salminus; species Salminus brasiliensis. The sequence continues at coordinate 17,762,747 of NC_132895.1, forward strand.
TCTGACAAACAAGATACTTTACACAATCTTGCAAACAACTTGGGCCCTGAATGAATGAATGAATGAATGAATTAATTAATTAATCAATTAATAAATGCAGCTGAGCGAGTAGAAGAGTCCAGTGGGGGTTTCATCACAGAACAAACATAACTTTTAAACCCAGAAGAAAATCTAGGATATTAAACATTGGTCTTGGAATTTAATCATCAGCACATCATAAACAATACATGAAGCACCCACAGTGGTATAACCTCTAAATCAATTCATCTGCCCCGTGCTTTATAGTAGAAGAAATAGACATATTGTGCGGAAGTGCAGGACAGGAAACGGGTTGATCCATATCTTGGGGGAAAAAAAACGGCACTGCTTTAAGATTATTAATAAAGCTTACTTGCACCAATTACCATCACATTTATCATCACACCTGACAAACAAAGACAGGTCATTATAGGTGCACAGCCTTGGGATTCCTGCACTGAGCCTGTTAATCTAGCTTTCCGTTTATATGCCTTATGTGAAAGGAGGCTTTAGAATCAGTAAAACTCCAGACCCTGAAATGGTTTTCAACACAACAAAAGTGTTGGTTTTCACAAGGTTAACGTTTTATAGAGAAATTATTATTATGTATATTCATTTCAATATGCTTGCTTTTATTGTGTTATCAAATGTTTGGAATCAGTAATGAATATAAAATCAACTTAATTGCAGAATGACTGTATGGTATAACTTTGTAGGTTTTCAATAGCTAATAGTTTTGGATATATATATATATATATATATATATATATATAGGTTCATGTTTAGTCCTATTCTATTGGCGATTGTCGATACTTCTGCACAGGGACAAGACAAGCTGTGTGTGTGTATCTGTGTCAGCAATGGGTGCAACCTAAACCAGCTGAATGTATTTATTAAAAGGGCTGTCCACAAACATTTGGACACATGTATTTGTTCCATCCTGATTTCCTCCATTTCCTCCATTATTGCGACATCGCTGTCTTTTCCCATTCCACACAATTTCACACCATCACACACCCTCCACCATGTTCAGACCACAGTCCATTCTTCCCAGAGGTAAAGGGATATAGTGTTCATCATGGTGTTCACTGAGAAATGTAAGATATCCTTTGTTGTTCCTCTTGACTACATGAACACTATCTCTTACGAATGGTAGAATCAAGAAGAGCTCACTGAGAGATTAGGCCTGAAGTTCCCGAAATGCTTATGTGGATTTTTTTGTGACTTCCTAGATGAGTCATTGATATGCTCTTGGATGACTTCTGGTAGGCTGGACACTTCTGGACACTCCACTGTGCAAAGTTTGCTTCCTTTGGAGACAATGGCAGTCATAGAGTCTTTGAAGTGTCTTTGCAACCCTTTCATAACATTAATCTCAACCACAGTTTGCACCATAGCGTGCTGCGGGTTGGGACCTTTTAGCCTATTTCACACTACTGAAAAAATGTCTGTGAAAGTAACTGGCTATAATCAAGCCTTGGTGTGTCTAGTTTTATTGATGCTTTGATCAAACATTTTGGTGAACTGAGTTAAGTTCATGTTGGTTCATGTAACTCCTGCTCCTTCAATTTATGAAATTCCTATTTTTATTTATATTTATATTAGGAATTTATAAAATTCCTATTTATATCATATTTGTTGTCTTACATTAAATGTTGTTTGTTGTTTGACTTTTTCATGTCAAACAACAAATGTCAGTATTTGTTATCACTGAATAAGCGCACAAGATTACATAACATAAAGATAATATATATATTAGGGTAGATTTTCTTTAAAACAGTGACGCAATGCCTCTCTGAAACCAGATGTACATACACAGTGGCTCTCTTTCACCTACCTTTAAATTAAGCTGAACTACAGACAGCGTTTTGGGTGGAAGGTTCTCTCTCCCAGATCGCACGGGCTCTGTGGACGCTCTGTTAACAAGATTGCTCTTCAAACTGGATGCCTGGTTGCTGCAGAACATATGTATATATGAGGAGACAACAGATATAATGCAATTGCAACAGTTTTCACAACAGCACAATTTCCAAATGTAACAACAGTTTCCAAATGATTGCTCTTAACATCAGAACTAGCTGAACATTTGCTGCACTGTGTGACTTGACATTAAAATTGATCAGAGTTGAGGAACGTGTCCACACCATGAATTCTTAAGAAGACTAGCAGCTTTTCTCTCGCCAAACCCTGAGTAGAGGATTTTAGACGTCTTGAATTCGTCCATCTCTCCGATGACCATGACCTGCACATCTCCATCACGGCCCAGCAGCCAACTCACACTCTTACTGTGAGCTAGAGAGTGAGAGAGTGAGAGAGAGAGAGAGAGAGAGAGAGAGAGAGAAAGAGAGAGAGAGAGAGAGAGAGAGAGAGAGAGAGAGAGAGAGAGAGAGAGAGATGCTGTTAGTTTCAGCAGACTTCAGCAGCAAATTAGAGTATTACAGTATCAGATTATAATACAACAACACTGAAAGCATCCTGCTTGGTAAAGAAAGCCCTCTATTTTTTTGTCTAAAAGCTTGAGTAGAAAGCTCCACTGGAGTTGACAAATAAAATTGAACAATGACTTACTGAACCGGGCTTAATACATAAACAACGTAGCAAGACGACCTAAATAATGGTGATTGTCAGTTTATAAGGCAATACAGCACAGAATGCATATCAAAATGTGCAACCACAGGAAAGGGAAAACACATAAAACACACATAAATGGTAGCACGAAAACTGACATCAGCTACCCCCAGAATTTCCCATTAACACTATATAAAAAGCCTATATCTAGCCGTCCCATAAAGTATAATACTGCTATAATATCAACCCATTGTTTCAAATAAAAATGCTTAACATGTACATGGTTCACAGTCAGAGTAACATCTGTTTAATTGCCGATTAGTTTCAATTGAACAAATGAGGTCGCCCACCAATCAAATTAGGCCTCACACGCACAAATGTAAATGCAGACCATTGTAAAAACACATCCCTCATGCACTACTCTAGAGTGTTCCCACCTGTCATAATGGGCCGAACTTCAGCCTAGAAAGGGGTTTGATAAGGCGGCACCAAACAAGGCAGGTGTGAAAGCATCCAGAGAGAGAGTAATGGACAGTTAAAGTGTTTAGCTTTGATAATGACATACTGTTAGTTCAAAACATTGAGAAATACAGTGAATTTAACCAGTCAGGTCGGTCAGCCAGCCAGGCTGAAGACCATGTACAGCCCTCATGTGCTCCTGTCAAAACGTACCAAACTACAGCCTGGAAAAAGTCTGCAAGGTCTGCACCAAACAAAATAGGTGTGACAGCACTCAGAAAGAGTGGAATGACTAGTTAAAGTGTTTACTGGTGAAAATGACACACTTTTAGCTCGAAACATACGGAAACTGAGAAAACAATTTACTGATACACAGTGGACAAAACATAGGGAGTAAAAATACACCTTGCAATCCTTGGTCTGACACAAATGCACATTCAGTTTTGGGAAATGTGACGAGTACATAAAGGAAGAGGTTTGGCAGCAAACAAGTTAAGATTGCCATAATGAACTGGTTCTTCTTGCACGCCTTGTGGCAAGGAGACAACATTCCAGCTCAGCAGGCAGGCTGACATGCCCTAGATGATCAAGAAACGACAGCCCTGTCAAAACAAATAGGCTAGCAATCAAACAGCGAAGCAGTCACGATAAGCTGATTTTTGGAAATTCCCTTACTTGGCCACCCACACTGTTGTTAATAGGTTAGTTAATGAGATCGGTGCGGGGGGGTGACTTTTCAAATGTTTCCTGAGCTCAGCAAAACTTTTAACAAGATATTAAGTGCAAAATAAAAATTCTTCCTTCAACTTTTAACTCTCTGTTAACAACTTCAACAGCTTCTAAAGCTACAACAATGTTCTAATAATTGCCTACATACTGCCAGTTGGCTACATACCTCCAATTAGCACAGGTGAACTAATAACCCAGAAATATATGTCAGATTATGTGTTTGAGAGTGTGACATAGGCAAGTCTTTGTTTCTTGCATGAACACAGGGTACATTCAATTACACAAGATTATATGCATATGCATATTGTGCAAACTCTCAAAAAACATCAGTAACGAGAACATGCTTCTCTCAGAACACTTAAATTGTTTTAGGCAATGTCCAAATGACTGGAGAGTCCTTTAAGTTGTGTTGTGAGTTTGGAGGGGGGTGGATTTGTAGTTTGAACCACCTCAAAATATTTTATGAACGTTTCAAATGGTTATTCATAGGTGGTTAGTTTAATACACAGACAGCATAGCTGATGCATGTAAAATAGCATTGTACAGCACAGTATTTGCACTATAATGACGTTCAGAAAATGTCAACAAAGTTGTTTGCTGTTTCCCAAGCCACATGCTTCAATGCTTACATATTATAGTAATGAATGTGCCTCAAATGACATTGTTTTCATTATTATGTTTTACTTAATATTTAGTGTGGTACTATGCAGTGAGACGAAGTGATTACGATTCCTATTAGATAAATTCACTTAAATTTTTTAAGCAGCAACATTTTTAATCAGCAAAATGTCAGCTAGCTACAAGAGGATCTCTAACGCAGAACGATAAAAAGAGTGATAGATCAGGAGTAACATTTGCAAAGCATATCAATGCAGGAGTGGTGTTTCTGGGCCAATGATGGTCAGATATAAGAGTAGCAAATCTGATGCTGAATTTGCAGTCCTATTTTGGAATACTTAGTGGATGCCACCCCTGGTTATATAGTTGCCATTTTCCTCATATTATTAGTATATCAATGTAATAATATTTAGCAATTTGGAAATGAATTTATTTGTGGTTTAAATAATTAAAGTGAATTTATCTAATTAATCGACTACCCCTGCCACCTTTACCACTAATCTGCCAAAATGCATGAGCATGCTGCTCTTACCAACTTAATTGTTCACATCATGCTGTGATTGCATTTAGCATATTTCCTCTATCCCCCCTGAAATGAACCCCTGGTTTCGCCACTGGCCGTAGTGTCTTTATATAGCCTCCCATGCTCATTTACCACACTAAAACAATGCTAGATAAGACAAGCGTGAGTTAAATGCAACATAAAGCAGAGTGCCTACACCTCTCTTAAATGCAGAGACGTACAGGCTAACAGGCTTCTCCAGTAATGCAACTAGCAGACATTAGCATCACTGCAGCAGGTGTTCAGATCAAAAGGCTAGTTAGAAAGGATATGATTAACGATGCAGGGAATGCCCAGCTGCTGCATGTTCGTAATTATGTTATGTTGAAAAATACTGAAATGCCCAGGTCTCCTACGCATTATTTTCAGTTTGTTTGGAATTGGATACTCAAACTCCAAGTGATAAAACTTTGCTACTTTCACTGGGGATGAAAATCAGGCTGCTATTTGCTTAGTTTCGTGCTTCGTATTACCACATTACATTTCTAAGATGTAAATGACCCTGTTTACACTTGTACTTGCTGTTGACCACTTGTGATCCATTCACTCATGATGCATGTTAACACCAGGTGTAAACACGCCTCAGAGAACTTTCATACAGCCAAAATAGTGCTCACAGGGACCAACTACACCCATGTTTGACACAATGTAAAAAAAAAAGTGACTGTTAACCACTGATGCTTGACCTGTTAGTGCCTAATAGATCATAGTTAGCTTGTATGACATAGTTAGCTTGAGTTCTCAAGTTGTGAATTCATAGAAACACAGTACAGTACAGTAACATTATACAATATATCAAAATACACCAATTATCAACACAAAATTAAATTTATTATCAGAGGTAACTGCAGTATAGTAGTCAGGCAACGCTATGGCATTTTTTTATGCTAAGATAGGATAAACAATACTGTACATTTTATTGAATTCAGGTTGTCACACTATTACACTATGGTCTACACTTGGCAGTGTTAGCATCGGCCCTTCCAGTCAGTTGCAGGGATTTTTTACTTCCAACTAAAAGTTTCATTCTCAGTTGTGAACAGCTCATCAGATGTGAATTCCCCTAAAACGTTAATAGTGACATTATGATAGTATCATTTTGAACACTAGCGATGAATGATCTTAACACTAGAGTTTGATGTCCGTACCTATCTCAGGACAGAAGTTTTTAAAAGTCAATCTTAAAATTTTAAAAGTCAATCTGATTTCTATTAGATTGTATTAGATGCCCACATACACATATGTTGCTTGCCTCTCACATCCAGTCAAACCATTTCAAGATTAACCGTTGTTGGCATTCAAATCTATGACCTCCCACTTTCTGCTTAGTTTGTTATGAGCGCATGCACTTCCTTTACATTTCCTGCTTTGCTGGCAGTTGATTGTTTGAGGGAATGGAACATAGCCTGGGAAATACTTCCTGTCTTGCTAAAACTAGCGCAATTATTGCCTCAGACCAGTAGGTTGCAAAACTAAAATCACCTTTAAAAGAGAAAAGGCAGTTTTATTTGTTATTATATAGGATGCTATGCAGAATATACTGCATGTTAACAGTCCAGAATATGTCTTTCTTGTCTGACGATATTGTTTTAGTTTGGTGCAGGGAAACTGCTGGCCAGCTGAGGAACAGCTGCGGATGTCTCAGAAAGATAGAGGCCTCTCTGTTCTCTGGCAAGCCCTAAAAAGCACTGGATAATAACTGCTTTGTTACAGGCCCAGCCAAGAAAAGGCTTCTTCCAGGACAGAAGCACATGTCAAAATCAAAGTAACGTACGGCCAAGCTATGACTGACCTATAGCTATCGGTGCACTCCTGATGGAATCTTTTCTGGAGTTTAGCTGTGCTGCTGCTGAGACAGTCTGCGGTCTATGAGTCGCCTGACCCCGTTATTGCGAGTTTTTTCCACAAAGCCTCTCACAACTTCCATTAAAATGCTGACGGGCCAGATTCCGAGTCCTCTGAATGTCAAACCAGTTTAAGATGTGTACATATGCGCTTTTAGCCTAATCACCCAGTGTACCCCGTTTACAATGTACTAACTTAAAGCCCTGGATTCTCTGTGGTCAGTTTCTCTTTCACTCGCTCTCAGACACATTCCACTTGTATCTCATCAGCATGCTTGGCCCTCCCTGTTTTGGGCAGCTGTCCCCCACATGGAGGTCTCATATGTGGGGCAAAGCCTGCTCTGGGTCTTTAGAAAAAGGTCAGTTTCTGCACAGTGTTTCAGAACACACCCTTACACCAAGTAAACATACTGTACAACTGCACACGTTTATGTCCGTGCAGTAATGTTGTTGGCTGGTGGTGCTGGAATGACGTTTGAGCTAGTAGGCCAATGTGATACAACTTTTGAACTATAGCAGAAAAACTGCCTGGTGAAGTAAATGGTATGACGTGATGTACATGCTAGAGCACAGCTTCACACCATAATTGTGAACACTCAGATCTAACTATTAGCAGCATTCTCATCCAGCTCTCCAACTCTCATTTCTCAGCGCACTCTCACATTATAAACACATTCCTCAGTTGAAACAGCATTTATCTACGCTGTCTGTCTGTGGCTTTATCGCTGTGCAGTTTTAATCAACACGCATCTTCATGACACAGGATGTGCCTCCCACAGGTACACCGCACAGTCAGCTGACTGACTCATTACATTAAGCCCATATTTAGCCCTGCCAGTTTTCAGAAAAAGCAAGAGCAGGCCTGCACGGTCCTTGCTTCATATGTGTGGAGTTTCAATCTGACTGTTTTGACAAGAGGATGAGGGTGTGTTTGGCACAGATGCACAACGAATGCTTTCACTAAAACTTTCACTTTGCAAGTAGATGTGATGCAGCAAACCGCTGATCTTTGAGACCTTAGCAAGTCTGTGTTTTTTTTAGTTCTGAAATCGCACTGAGGGAGTGATGAGCTAGTTAACCCCATGAACACTAGGCATATTTGTATTTAGAACAATTATTATACAGCTACTACTATCAATTTACATCATAGTTAGATTATCTACAGTCTTATGAAACAGTCTGGACACCCTTGGTCAAATTATATATTTTGTCTTTTTGATCAAAAACAAGTAGCAAGCACAGCTAATCAAACATACAACACTGTTCTTTCAGCAAACTACAATGCACAGTAACTCTGTCTTTTATAATATAAGGAAATAAAGAATCAAAATCAGTGGCTGAGTGTATTTTTGACATGGTTTTATACCAGGGTTGTCAAATCAGGCCTGAGATATGTCACATTCAAGTTTTATAAGTTTTACAAGTTTTATAAATTCGCTGACTCTACAATCCTTGTACTAACACTTATCAAAAACAGGCTTCTCTAAGCAACTGCCTAAAGATCTGAAAATGAAAGTAATCAAGGTCTATGAGGCAGGGGGAGGCTATAGGAAATGGCAGTTTAGGGGAACTGTAAAGATCAAGATGAGTTCTGCAAGACCAAGAAAACTCAGGGAAAAATCAGAGAGAGCTGCTTGGATTCTGGTAAGGCAAATAAAAACCCCTCTATGGCTGCCAAGAACCTGCATAAAAATTTTACTGAGTCATAAGGGTGCTGCACCATTTTAATGTGCAACATTGCTTACACAAACAATCTTCATGGAAGGGTCGTAAAAAAGAAACCTTACTTGCAACTTCCTCACAAAACTCCATGTTTAAAGTTCATGAAAAGAACACCTTGCCAACTGTGAAGCAGGGGGAGGGGGTAACACTGGAAATGTTGCATGTGTGAAGGGCATAAGGGATTCCACAATATACAAATCCTGTATGCAAATATCAAACCATCTGCTAAAAGGCTGAGGCTGAAAAGAAGGTGTCTTCAACAACTGGCTGATGATACAAAAGATGCCTCAATGCAATCATGGACAACCTGAGGAGATGCTTTTGGAATGGTCATTCCCCAAACCTTCTGCAAAGAAGAGTGGGAAAACCCACTTACAAGAACTGGAACACATTTAGCTGCTATAAAAAAATGTTTGCAAGCTGGGGGTTCTTTTGATTGATTTTTCTATGCTGTGTAAGACATAATAGCTGTGCATTTTGACTTGCAGAAAAATATTGTGTTTTATTTTTGATTAGCTATAGAGGCTGTGTGTAGAACTACACAAAAGAAATTGTGCCATTGGTGCCCTATCCTTTCATGAGAACGACTCTTGTAAAGGGCAAAAAACACCAATCAAACAAACACAAACATCCTAATGTTTTCAGTTCAGTCCATAAATGAATGAATTGGAGAAAATAGGCAGGGAGCACTGTAGAGTCTTTCAACAAACAGAGGCACGGCACCCCAACAACAAATGTATATGCAGTCATAAATGGTTGTTAGCTTGGATCTACTGTCGTGGGGGAAGGGAATATTCCACGTGTCCATTTTTAAGTGCATGACAACAAAATATATGTATAATAATATTATAATACATATACATTATAATAATACCATTTCTCGGTTTATGTACTAAATTCATGTTTACAAGACCAACATTTTTCAGCCCTTAAACTACAACAGGTTGTGGTACTGTACCTTTACGAATGACCTCTGTTCTGACTGGCCCTGTATTTTGCCTCATTCAAAAAGCAGTGACGGAATAAACCAGACCTTTTGCAAAAAGTGGAGGTCTAGAAACTTAATTCTCAATCATCCACTGAAGTGGTACTTGTTTGACAGTCCTGGTTCTAGACTACAACTGATCCACAATATCCTGTATCTCCTATCACCACAATATCTCCTATCTAAGCATATTGAGGATACTGTCGGTGGTTAAAGAGCACTGATCAATGTCACGTTTCATTACAATGGTATAGTTTTAAGGACTCTATCGCTACTATTGAATTTTGTCTGCAATCAAGTGTATCGTGATAAATACCGTCTATCATGAAAATGTCATGATATGTCATGTAATAATATATAATGAAATATCATGATGCAACATTCTTACCACATTGCCCACCCCTTTTTGACAGCTTCACTTTGAATAGCCATGAGAATGAGGAACTGTATGGGCCTCTGGAAATCTCCACTCAACTCAACACAGTCCAGCACAGTTTGGTGATTTCCCTGTTCAAACACACATGATTCAACCCATCGACTCATCAACGGGTCACCCACAAGAGTGTTTGGGCATGAAATTCACAGAACCGTGCCAGAACTGAGTCGTTTTTGTTTCAGAGAAATCCTGGTGAAATCCTGGTGAGCTGAATAGTTTGGGTGTCTGTACTGGAGTGCTGGAGATGAGAGGTGAAAGAGCAGTACCTGTCTTTGGTTTGGGTTTGTGGGACTCCTCCCTCTCCAGCTTCTCCTCACGCTCCGTCCAGCGGCGGACTTGCTCCTGCCGCATCTTCAGGAACAGTGTCTTCTTCTGCTCTTCGTTTAGAGCGTCCAGCACATCTGGGTCAATGTACATGTCCTTTAGGATCTGCTGCAACATGGCTGCTTGTGTGTTTGTGAGTTACTCCTTCAGAGTCCCAAGTAAAGTGAAAATGAGGATGATGTGTAGTCCAGGCCAATGTCACAACCCTGATCCCCAGCCTCCGCTGTTCACCACATACACACTTTCATCACTGAACAGCGGCCAGCAGCTGGACAGGCTGTTGGGAAAATGACAGGTTACCACATCTGGAAACAATCCGCCCTCTCTGCCTCTATTTTTTGGAGCCAGTTTTGCTCGCTTGCTAAGTCAGTTTGTATTTTTGGGTCAAACCTTCTTCTATTCTCTTTTGCTCAACAGCGTTACTTCTTTTCTCCCTCTTCTCTTATTTGCTTCCTTTCTTTCCTCTTTTGCACAAATCTGACATACTTTCTCATTTGTCTCTTTCCTCCCTTCCTTTAATCACTTTTTCCTTTCTTAACGTTTCATTTTTTCTTTCCTTAATTGTTTTAGTTCCTTTCTTACTTGTTTTCTCCTACCTGACACTCTTTCTCTCTGTCCTCGTTGAGCGGCCTCAGGATTTACTCTTCCGTCTTTAAGTCACTGTGAGGTTTCTGAGTGCCATCACTAGTCAAACATGCTTTTTTTCTCAGCTCTGTTCACTTTAATGGGAGGAGATTCCTCAGGAATGGACTTCCCCCCCTTCTCTTCCCCTTTACAAACTCCCACGAGGCACTTCTGTTCTATTTTAGCCTGGTCTTGCTGTGCCTGGAACTCAACGACAGCAATGTGACAAAAGTCAGGGACGTGCATTTACAACAGACAACTGCAGTCCCCTCAGAACAAAAACATTTACTCTGGCCACGACAGCAGAGAGAGAGGAAGGCAGGGAGGGAGGGAGAGATGGCAGTGTGAGGGCTGTCAGTCAGTCTGCTGGCACACACTGCTGGGCTGCAGTTAATCTGAGCAGAGGCAATAGGAGTGATGGGAAAGGAGATAGAGAGAAAGAAGCAGGGGAAGGGAGGGGGAAAAAACGAGTGGTTGAAGAAAGATTACAGTCGTACTCACAGTTGGGTGCGGACGGTCTACAGCAGGCTTTACTGCCTGGGAGAATGAGAGCTGCTGTCCTTCTTGCCTTTGTGTATGACTTGGTTGGTGACATCACAACATTCCATACTCACTCTATCTCTCTCTCTCGCTCTCTCTCTCTCTATCTCTATCTCTCTCTCTCTGACTCACCAACTCACTCTGCTGCTCTCTCGAAAACACATAAACACACACATTTCCTCTGTTCCAACAGCTCTGCTAGCTGGGGGAGAGCTCAGGAAGCAGAGTCCAGCTGTTGGAGCAATGAACGAAGTAGCAGCATCCTGTTGAACTGAGCTGGAGGAGTGAGAGAGTAAGTGGGGAGGAGGGGCAAAGCAGGAAGACAGACACACACACACACACACACACACACACACACACACACACAAGAACATAACTACGAAACGAGAAGGCAACACACACACACACTCACCGGCGAGCAGACCTTTTTTTAGTGGGAATTTCCGAAACAAAACAGTGGAAGTGGTAGGACCACCAATGAGCACTGAGAATGTTATAATAACCTCTGGACAACAGCTCTAACCTTTGCCCCTGGTTTAAACCTCTTTTTACATTTTCAAACACTGATAAATGATTTAGTACACAGTTCAAACAACGAGACTATTTAAAAAAGGAGCAGAATTGCTGGACTACTCTGCTCAGCAGTTACTGAAATTAAACACCAGGGGTCGCCCAAGAGCCAAGCTCAAATCTTCCACTTCTCGCAACACAGCAGACTAGTTTCACTGCAGTAATTACAGGTAAATAATCGGCTCGATTTATACGATTTGATCGTTTTCTGACTAATTTTGCCCTCTTTGGAATTACTTTACTATTTCTAACTATTATATGCTTACACTAATTCATATATATACACGTATATTTTCCTGGATTTAAAACAAGTCGACGTGTTTCCCCTTAGTGATCTATTTCTTTTCTAATTCAGAAGCTTGAGTATTTTATTGAATATGTATTTCACTGGTTATTCTCTCATTTTGTCATTAACGTTAGTGGTTTGTTTTATTCTGACCATGACAAATTCAACATTTCTTGATCCACACCGCCATCTGCTGGTGAGACGTTTTTGGGCGAGATAAAAAAAAAAAAAAACAATATAATTTCCCAATTTACAAACTGGAAACACCCTTAATGTTATGTCCAAATGTGCATCAGTAATATATCAGCAAACATATGTCTAAGAACGGTTTGTAAAAAAAAAAAAAAAAAAAAAAATCAATTCAACCAAAAAGCTCCCGTCCCGTCCAGCATCATTTCTTCTCTAAGGCTTGGTTGCGACTCACCCTGCCTGTTTCAGGTGAGCTTAAATTCCAACATTCCTGCAAATACATTTCTGACAAATAAATACCAACAATAAACAAACACACAGTTACAGATGCTAAATATAACACGCATGCGCCAGTTACAGTGATGTGATACAAGATATTGTACCTTTTTAGTCAACAATATTGCTTTGTGTGTGTAAAAGTATAAGTATAAGTAGTCGTATCCTAAATATAATCAGTATAAATAGGTCTCATTAGGCAATGTCGAAAACTCAACATTGTGTTTAAAAAAGGGGACATAGCCATCCTTGTACATATTACTTAAAACGGCGTTGATTGCTTTTAGTTTTGATAATAAAGACAAAAAATACCTCGTTAAAATACTGATGGATTTGGGATATTTGTCCAGGAAAGTACTGTTACATTAACTGTGGAAAAGTACATAAATATTAAATATTATAGTACATAATAAATAGTAAATATTATTCAAACAAGTCTATGGGTTGAGCTTTGGACATGGCGGAGTCATGTTGCAGGTGGGCTGCAGAAAAGCTGGAGCATTTAGCATCTTTTGAGAATTAAAATGAGTGTTTTGATCCTGTTTAAACACAAACTGATTTGTTAATTAACTTTATGAATAATAAAAAGTATACTAATTCTAAATACTTTGTGGGAATATATGATTTAAAATATAGTCATAATCGGGGGGGGGGGACTTATGTAAACGTGCCTACTCTGTCAAAATAACTTGATTAATCTATTTAATACTTCAGAGAAGCAAGAAGTCTTTCAGAGTATTTATTTTACCACATTAAGATTCCTTTTTAGAAATGAGAATGAAAAGCAGACAGGGGTTTCTGCCCGGAAAGCCTCTTTCTGATGAAGGTTTGTGGGAAAGCTGCTATGCTAGCGGGCTAATGCTTAAAGCAGCCAGGCCGCTAAATGTAGGAAGCTAAACAGCACGCCTGTGATTATTAGCATCCGCTGGCAGTCGGGATTTTTTAAATTTTTTATTTTTTTTTTTAAATCACACTGAAGGGATCACATGCCACCGGCTGGATGTAATGAAACTTGTCCGGTCTTCTAAATTAATAGGTGCAGACCCTAAAAAAAAAAAACAGGAAAGATATATATCCAAGATATTTGCATAACATTCTGCCATTTGTATAAATCAGATTCCTCGTTAAACATCTCTTGTTGTTAAAGTAAGAGCATTGACAGGTGGTGACCACTAGGTGGCGGAGTCCACAACGCAGTGGAAAAGAAAAGTTTCGGTTTCTTGGCACATCGGCTGTAGAGCATGAGATTCAGGTTTCGTTTCAGCACCAACGTCACCATCACAGTCACCTGCCAAACCCCCCAATCCATTGATCAAAAAGAGAGAGAAAAAAAACAGGACTTTGGAAGTGGTCGGTGAACTACTTACATCACGAAAAATACAGTGGATGAAAAAGTGGGTTAGTGTTTCACCATGGTAGAAAAATTAGCAAAAGTACGCAGTTGTGAAATGGTTTCAACTCAGTTATAATAAAAACACTCAAATACTAAATTATGAATTTCATTTGTGAAATTAAACTTAAACAATGCACTGACAAATGATTAAATACAGATTACTAATGTCGATTAGAGATTAATAACATGACTGAAAACAAATGCAGTATAAAGACAAAACACAAAAAACTCTGTGCTCTGTACTAGGAATGTTTAGACCAAAAAAAAAAAAGTATAAAGAATAAAAAAAAAAAAGTAAATAAATAAATCAAACCTACAATTACAACAGTTAGTGTAGACATATCCCATTACTTGTTTTTAGAAACAGACACATTCAACAAGGGCACTGATACCAACATTTACTCGTCAGAGGATGTTATAAGGTATTGTGATAATAAAACTTTTGTTCACAAAACTATGATAATCCATCTGAAGATAGATTAGGGTGATATTGCAGTTACGCAAGATCATAACTCAATTCAGCTAACAGGAGATGAATTAAAGAAGACCTGTGTAATTTTATCAACATCTTAATTCAATGTTTTTTTTTTCCCCCTGGCTAAAATCAAGTGAGACGGCATTGACCCAAATGCTACGACATTGATCCAGATTGTTTAATGTTGATTATTTTGCGGACATTTGATCTTGCAGAGAAAATGTAAAAATGTTCTAGTGGTTCATGTTTCTGCAGTGCAGCCTGACAAACTCTTAACTTGCAAAAAGGAAAACAAAAGCAATGATTTACAGAAAAAAGAAAACTTTTGTTAAGGTATGCTTAAATGTTTACAGAATTTTAAAAACAACTGACAAGTTTGATGAAAAAAAAAATCTATAATAAAAAAAAAAACTTTTACAATATTGCACTTAAGTCTGTTTTAATTCTCCCAGCCTTTAAAGCTGACGCAGTAAAATCATAGACTGCATTGAAGGGATGTAAAAGTGAGATGTGCATATGTTTGACAGTAAATTCAGTTCTGTGTTAGGTTTGAAGATACTGGCCTTCAAAAAAAGTACACCCCAACTCTGAGAGGCACTAACTAGACAGTAATAAAGAACATGTTAAAACAGAACAAAAATATAGAATACTGCAACCTGTTATAGAAGAACACAACTCAGACACGCTTTTAAAATGTGTGCTTTGAGTAAAAACCAAAGGAGGCAGCATAGGTCAAGTTCCTGGAAGCAATGTAACAGTGTTCAGTGAAACCATGGCATGAGACATGAAATGAACCAATTCTCAGAAACAAACAAACAAACGTCTTTTGAAGAGTACAGTGGGCAGGGAAGGCATCTTTTTTCAAGAGGTGGGATGCCAACAACACAACTTGAAAAACAATGTAAAGAATTATGTCATATATATTATTGGCTGGAAGCACTCACATCCAGTAGTCAAGTAATTTAATGAGATCTTACATTCTCCAAGGAGTATACCATAGAGAACACTACAGAATAGCAACATATTTTAATATGTGACCTTTGAAAGGTTAGAATAGTCTTCTGAAATGTAACTTTAACCAACAAAGCTGATCAATAGAAAAAAAAAAGAACAAGAATTGATCAAGTGACATTGTGACACACCAGACATTTTGTAACACAATGTGATTTGCTAGATTTAGTAACAAACCGTTCTTAAACAAATTCCACATTAAGCATTTTTGAAGACAGAAAACTTCACTGAAGTCAGTATTCTCTTGCTCTAGCAAACAATCACTCAACAGTCTCTCAACATTTGCACGCAGGAAAAAAGAAACAACGCAGGGATCTTGAAAATTAAACTCTTTTTAGTGAGATGTGGGTAAATTAACATTTCTTTTATTTTAAAATTTGTAAAATGTACATAAATTATATTTGACGCATCACCACTGAACGTGTTAATCAGTAATCCTTCTTGCAAAGGGAAGGAACATAAGAGAGAAAGAAAAAAATTGCACAAGACATTCCTTGTTGAGATCATTTTTCAAACAAAGATTGGTCAGACATTTTTTTTTTTCCAGCTGGGAAAGCAAATGTGCTACTGACATCAACCACTGAAGACAGAAGAGTTCACCAGACACCTTCATCCAAGCCTTCCCAAGTACTGATTAGAAAGCCAATCAGGGACCACGAATACATGCTTAATGCCCCTACCCTCAAGACCCAAAGACAAAGACCACTTTCATAGCCAAATTGAGCAACATCCCTCCCTTCCCCACCTCCCTTCTCACCGTCAGAGAAATGGAGACAGTACAGGGGACATAGAGTATATGGATGACCATTAAAAAGTGCAGAGTGGCTAGTTTAACAAGGTTACATTGCCTTCGCCAGGTTAGGTGGAGCTTGCTCATTAAGCTTGGTTTCTTCTCCTCTAGATTCTGTAAGTGCAGATAAAGACTTTTAAAACCTCAGAGAAATAAATGTGGAATTCAGCCACATGCTTTCTAACATTAACCCTTATATTTAATTGATATACATATAATGCCGCAATTGGCACGTTCGATATTGCACACAGTAATGAAATCTAGCAATGGAAGTAAAATAAAAACTAAAGAACCTCTGTAAGCCAAGACTTGACAAGTGCTGTGGAAAAATGCTGGACATTTAAGAGTGCGAGGGGGGAAAAGAAAAGGAAAAGGAAAAGAAAGAAAAACAGGTCATGCTGCCCATACCCTGTAAACGAGGAATTCAGCCACTGACAAATGACACATTACTGCCAAGCTCCGGAGCTTTGAGCCGACAGCCTCACAATGGGACGAAATTGGGCACCCAGAGCCAAACCCAGTCCACAACCAATCACCCCTTGACCTTCCGGATGCTGGCCAAGGCCTGACATGTGAGGAACAGTGGGAAGGCTCTTGTGCATTGTCACGGCTCCCAACCCCTCTCTGTGTTTACATGTGGGCTGATGCCTGGATGCATTTTGGGGACAAAGACTGGGAAAAAGAGGAGAGATGAGTCACGATCAATAGTCAGGGTATGGGCGAGGGTCAAGAACAAATTCTGTGACTACAATCTGTGCAACGTCCTTCCTGTCCTCAAGACACCAAGCCAGTCCATTAGGTCCCAGACGGAACCTCAAATAAACAGGTAGAAGAAAAGACAAGAACCCAAACTTAGATCCAAAGCACCAGCCAGCGTGTAAGCATATGGAGTGTAAGGCACCAGGCTGTTTAAATGCTGAAGAGTATGCTCCCCAACAAGTAACATTAAAGTCGGGCTCTCCTGGCCGGGCGCACGTCGGCTGACGGGCAAGCTTCACGACTGTTGTGCATTCTTCTGTCTGATCCATGGACCACTCTTAAATGGAGCTTCTGCAGGTGGGTATAGTTTATTAAAAGACCTCTCAGATGTTTTCCCCAAAAGGGCCCAGTTTTCCAAAAGAACTCATCATAAAAGCCAAAATGGTAGCAAGAGTATTGAATGTGATGCTCGATCTACCATTTAACAATGAACTTTGTGCCAAGAGGCTTTTGGAAAACGCAGTCCAAGACCCAGACCAGGCTCTAGTTTCCAAATAAGTTCATGCTTTATCAATAGAAGTCTGCAGATCATCTAAAGCCACAAGCAGGACCTCCACTTACAGGGAGGAGTTTGGCCTTCTGCACTTCTCACAACCAGAAGAACGCACAGTCGCCATTGGGCTTCGTTGTCAACTTACATGCACCCGACTAGGGCTCTCCCAACACAGGTCCTGAAGGACCCCTGAGAGAGAGAGGGATTTCATTGCGACAGACCTGTCATTCATGTCTGACCAAACAGTCAAGAACTTGATATTGTAGGTAGACGTGCAACGGTACACGCTTCTCGAAATTAGAACTGGTTCAACTAGGTGACCAAACACTACAGACAGGGCGACGTCTATGAATCCGCTGAACAGAAGGTCCTCGAGGACGCACACTGAGAAATCCACCTCAATGTAGCTGTGTACAGGTTAACATGCAACAACAGCATTCCTTGGCGCCACTCATACTCTCATTGGTAGACTGATAGAACGTTTAAATCCTTCTAGAGATTGTTCTTTAAATTCCACCCCACTGAAAACGCGGGGTATTTTCTCCTCCGTAAGCACTGAAATACAGCTGATTCACAAAATCATACTTTGTATATATATATATAGAGATTTTTTTTCTACGTCGATCCTTTGCACATTTGTCCAGGGGCCTGGTAGTTTAGGGATGAAAAGGTTTTTTTTGTTACAAAACCTTTTCGTAAAGTACTCTCTCCGTTGTCATTGCTCTTCCTCGTTAAAAGTACCTTTGTATACTTTTGTTTTATACACTTTTTGCATGACAGCAAGACACAAATACAAAGCATACTCATCTGCATGACAGTTATTTTTCAATGGATAAAAATACACTGATATTACGCCCTAGGGCATCTCTATAGAGGTCTTCATGTCAAGAACCATGAACCGGTTAAATAGCTTTCCTTGCAAAGGTTAACCTGTAGGCCTACCTCCTCAACCCCAGCCTTCGACATCCTTCCACGCTGATTGACATTTTTAACATCTAGATTCTTGGCTAGCCCTCAGGTGATGCTTGTCATATGTGAGTGGCATGGTTACCATGACAACCTCCTTAGAGGGTTTTGAAATTTTGGTTAAAAAAATAAAAACAAACAAACAAACAAAAAGAGAACTCCTAAAACATCTGATTTGTGCTGAAGTTATTAGCTTACATGTAAAGGACTGGTTTTCTCAGATCTCTGCAATGATTCCGCTTCGAACATTGCAAACACTTCGTTGTTTTGTCTTATAATATCTCCAACGTGTACAAAAGTTCTTGGTTAATAAGGGAAATAAACACTCAGTTCATTTTTATCTGTAATCAAGTAGGAAACACAGTTCATATATAATGTTATTACTTGGTTTAGCAGCCGATTACTGTATTAATGGTGGGTAAGTGGAGAACATCCAGCGATGGGTGACGAGTCGAGACTGTCAGTTTGTGGAGGTTTGTGTTTTTGTGGGTAGTGCTCCCTTGGAGTTAAACCGTTACAGTTAAATCTTTATGTATCTCTCTCTCGCTCTCTCTCTTTGTCGAGCGCGCGCGCTCTGTATTTTTATTTTTTTTTTTTACAGTAAAGTTCTTTTACTTATAACTTCTGTTATTTTGATTATTTCTTTTTTTGCATGTTTACCCATCACACACACACACGCACACATACATACATACATACATACATACATACATACACGCACTCGTACACTCGCACTCTCCCACTAATTATCAATCCTCGTCCCCATCGTCAGCATGCATCTCCCCCGGCTGCTGCTGCTGCTCGCACGCCCTCCTCTCCCGCTGTTTGTCTTGGATCTTTTTCATCTCCTCCGCGTATTTACAGAACGTGCTGCCGAATTTGGCCCACACTTTGTAGGGCACTGTGATAGAGTTGCGGTACGTGGGCTTCACCTCGCTTACCCGCATGAACACGCCGTACTTGTTGGAGCCCACGTCGAAAAAGAAGCGCTTGTTGTCCACTGTCAATGAGGTGCCCTCGGGCAGCTCGGCGGGCTCGTCCTCCACGCCGTAGTCGTCGATGAGCTTGGCGAGCGCGTCGCGGAACTCGATGAGCCCCTGTGCGGGGAGGGCGATGGTCTGGCCCTGCGCGGAGCCCAAGCCGGGCCCCCGGTTGACCGTCTGCCGGATCCGCAGGAAGCGGCCGCGCTGGTTCTCCTTCAGATCCATGTAGTATTTCCGATTCTCGCGCACCAGGAACTCGCTCTTGAGCGCCCGCCGCGGCTCGTCCTGCGCCGCGTCCGGGTTGCTGGGCCCCAGCTGCGCGTAGTGCTCGATGAAATCCCCGAGGTAGTCGCGGAACTCCACCGCCACGGACATGGAGAGCGTCAGGCGGCTCTTGTTGCCGCCGGCCCCGACTTCGGCGATCTTCAGGAAGCGGCCTTTCGCGTTCTGCTTCACGTCCAGGTAAAAGCGCTTGTTCTGGATGTCCACGCGCTTGGACGCCAGCTCCTGCGTGTCGTGCTGCAAGCCGGAAGCCGAGCCCGCCCCTCCGGCCACCGCGTGCAGGCCCACACCCGGGCCCGTGGGCGCTCCTCCCTGCTCACTTCCACTGTCTCTGTCCGCCATGATGCTGCCTGCCTTCTCCCTCCGTCTGCTGCAACCTTCCTGCCAGCCAGCCAGCCACGCCGCCGCTCTCGCGAGATCTCCTGCAAAAGGGGAGACGCGCACGAGCTGGGTTGAGAGCGGGGTGGGAGGGTGTGTATGCGTGCGTGTGTGTGTATGTGTGTGTCTGTGTGTGTCCAGTTTAACGCAATCTGCCAACAGAAAACATAACGACAAATATCGATAAACTCACATATATAAAATAATAAGATTGAGATTATTAGTGATATATTGTGTCTGAATACTGCGCGGTCTGCTGTAGTCAGTGGGCGTCGGGTGTGTTCGGTTCGCTGTAGCCGAAGATAAATGGGAGTAAAATATGAATCGACACATACAGCTTTCAAAGCTTATTGAAAAGAGCAGAAAACGACGAGATTGTGTTTGAATGCTTTGTTCTACCGACTTAATTTATAAGACTAAATTAACACAACAACCTGCTGTCGGATGGTGCGATAAAGAATCGTTTCAAATGTATTTTTGTAGGCTATATATATTATATATATTATTTATTAATAATTAATTAGTTGTTGTTGTTTGCTTTTGTTTAGACAGATGTCTAAACAGACTTAACAGACAGACTTAATCAGTTTTTTTGCTTTTGCTAATTTACTTCACATATAGGTTATTTGCTTCAAGATTAAACTGGAAACATACATTTTCTAAACCACGCAGTAACTGTGTCACTTAATTGTTTACAGCGCTGTAAGGGATCAAACCATATTGCAGTCAGAACTCAAGGCTCCCAGGACTTCCTAACCTTTATAAGCGCCTGTTCTGCGGTTCAGTGAAGAAGCCAGGAGGAAATGTGCTGTAACCTGTGTGCCTAGGTGTGTACGAGGGCATTTGGTAGCTTGCTGAGAAAGAGTCGGGAAGCTGATCTCTGTAGGTCCACAGGTTTATAATAATTAGCTATGTTGTCGTTTTTTTCAGATTTTATTTTATACTCTGAGAAGCAGTATAAACAGCTTTCACTGTAAGAAGAATTTCCCTTCCAGAAAATATATAAAATTCTCATAATGGTTTGCCACAATAACATACCTCATGAAAAAATATTTGTAATGAACTGAAATATAAACATTCGTTTTTATAATTTCAAGAGTCATTTATATTGAGTATGAGTCTTATATTCTTTCAGCAGAACGGCTCAATCAACCACTCATTTTACATATTTCCTTACTAATGTACGTATCAGTCGATGTCTAACTAAAAGTACTGTACTGTTGTCTGCAGATGGACAACAAATATTTATTTAATGATTTTGGAAAGTGTACACATGCATATTTAAGCACTGATGGTACTTTTAAACTTTCGTTCATTTGGCCAATGCAATTATCTAAGAAATATATGGACCTTTACTCACCTAAAAACCGATGGCCCCAGTATTTTTATTTGTCTTTGAAAATGTAAGAAACATCAACCAAATTCTAATAATCTGGCCTTAATATATTTGTTTAATGAAAACGTAAGTAGCATGGTCCAAAATCTAATAAACTGGTCCTGGTATATTTATTTGATGAAAATGTAAGTAGCATGGTCCAAAATCTAATAAACTGGTCCTGGTATATTTATTTGATGAAAATGTAAGTAGCATGAGCCAAAGTCTAATAAACTGCCCTCAATAAATTATTTTGTGTAAAAATGAGCAGCACCAACCAAGGTCTAAAACCTGGCCCAATTGTTTTATTTTGTGTAAACATAAATAGCATCAACCAAGATCTAACAAACTAGTTTATATATAAATGTATATATGTAAATATATATTTTTAATGAAAATGTAAGTAGCATGATCCAAAGTCTAATCAGTTGACCTCAATATATTTATTTTGTGTAAATTTAAAGAGCATCAAACAAAGTCTAATAAACTGGAACCAATATATTTATTTTGTGAAAATATAAGTAGAATGATCCATAGTCTAAGTGGCCTCAATATATTTATTTTGTGTAAATGTAAATATTACCAGCCAAAGTCTAATAAACTGTCCAAACAATATTTATTTATTTTGTGAAAATGCTAAAAAGCATCAACCAAATCTAAGTTGGCCCAAATGGAACTAATACTTTTTTGTTTTTCATAAAAATGTAAGACGCATCAATCAAAGAAAATAAACTACTCAGTGTGAGGGGAGACTCACCAAGTAAATGACTAAAAGATAAACGTTAGCGAAACTAAACAAGTACTCTGTAGAAAATGAAAAAGGGTCGCTTAATTCAGAATGGAATTGTGATGGTTATGATCCGATACGCTAAAAAGAAAGGAAGACTATAGCCTTGCAACACTTTCACGTTCTTGTTCTATCTTATATAGATAGAAGTGCTGTTGTTAATAGCAAGACTTACCTTTTACAGACCTATTAAAAAATGTCAGCAATAGCTCATATGACAGTACAAATATGAAAATACAAATAAACTTCAAAGAAGAAAATAGAGACGTTTAGCAGTGATACAGCTTTTTTGAACATCAAGAGCATGCTAAACCACCACCAACAACAATCATAATACATCATTGAAAAATATATAATGATACAGAATAATAGATCATTTTTACACTGAATTTAAAAATGTTGTGTATGTGAGCTTTGGGGAGCAAAAAGGCGCGATGAGGTGTCTGCGCTTTATGCTATAATGTGTCATCTCAAATTAGTACTACATTTATTAATTATATTATTTAATTCAAGAAGTCATATTGTATTTTTAGATATTATTATTGGTTTGCATTTGTTTAATTCTACCCAAGTATGACGAATCGGCATAGGTTCATCAACCGTTAACCCATATTAAACTAATTAGACAACATAACTCGACAAATACATAAAATAATGCTAAATATATAAATAATAATAATAATAATACAATAAAAAATCTCATCTGACATTTTATTGAAGCGGGACACCGAACGATGCCCTCACAATCATTTACAGTCTGTCTATATGAGTATTTCGTTCATTTTTCTAATTAATCAGATTTTATTTACTATTGTGTTTTTAGTCCACATAAATAAACATGCATCAAAGCCAAAATATGTAAAATAGGACAGTAAACTGGATTGTAACTCCGGATGTTTCCCATCTCTCCGATGTGAAAAAAGAAAAAGAAAATACAACAAAACAATTGAATAAAAATAGTTTGTTAAATAAAGCTGAACTTATCCGTTAGAGGGGAAAAGTAGTGCACAATGAAAAAAAAAAAAAAAAAAACAAGATTCATAGAGTCCTATGTTTCAGTGAAACACCTAACAATCAGCAATCATCCTTCACTCTTTAATGTGTCATTTAAAAAATAACTTTAGTACAAACGGTTAAGTTTTCAGGAATTTAAAATTAAAAGGAAAGTACAGAAATGTATATCTGTGGGTTGAAAAGAAAGCTGAGCCTATCCAGTGGTTTTACAGAGCGAAAGAAAACGGACTGCAAGATGACGAAAATAAAAACAATGCAGAAAGCAGTTCATCACAAAAACACGAACTTTACTTTTATGCTTTCAGTTTCTCCAATTAAAGTGCGATGTTCCTCTCTATTGTACCAACCTTCTCAAATACTGTGTTCGGGCTGTTTCCTCTGATCTTCACAGTAACTGGGGAAAAGCCTTTGTTGATCTATTTAAGGATTCCAGGTGTAACACTGATGTTCTTAAGCAAGCAGAAGAGAGCTGGAGCTGAAATTTGGCACGTTAAAGCCCAATGATCAGTGTGCTACAATGACAGAAATGTCCAAAACCAAGAGCGACCCTAAAGGTCAGTTAATAGCTAAGATTAACAATGCTTTATTTTAAACTCTAAAAAACAATAATTTAATTTCCTCAGATTTGGGCTGGCGCTCCATTGGGCTGCCAATTTAAGACAATGAAGGTAAACAAATCAAATATTCTTATCATACTTTTTAACTTTTATAAGAACACATTAAATATACCCACATATTCCCGTTTTGTTATTGTTTTACCGATTTATTTTATTTCTTAAAACCTTACATACATGTCAATAACTATTTAGGAACCTATCTTTTTAAGAGGCCTTGTGTGAGAGGTCAGTAAGAAGCCTGTAGTGAAATTCTTGTTTTCACGCAAATTTAAACCAGCAGACCACGAATGATAAAGCCTTTCCTTTGTTTGTTTTTATTTCACTTGTAAAAAGAAATGAGTCTATGTATGCTATTTCTTTTGTATCATTTAAGCTTCAGTTAACATAATAAAGAGGAGCGCAACAAAGAAGACTATATCCTCAAGTTCACAAAGGCATATAATTGAAATACGTAGCTAAATGCCCCACCCCTCTCCCTCTATTTACATGCTGTCGCTGTCACACAAAAACATGCAAAATGTCCAAAACACTTTTAATGAGGCATTATATATATATATATATATATATATATATATATATATATATATATATATATATGTGTGTGTGTGTATGTGTGTGTGTGTGTGTGTGTGTATGTGTGTGTGTGTGTGTCATACTTGTGGGCTTTGGTAAGGGATGACTGGCGGTCTCACCTAATCTGAGTGTCTGAATTCAGTCCGTGCTGTGTTCAGGCTAGGCAGAGCTCCAGAGGACTCCAACACTTAAAAATGAAAGGGCTAAAAAGGTTGTTTGGAACGATGTCGTAGAGGTACCACTTTTGGCTGACTGAAGAACCTTACAGTAGATGGTCTTATAAGATATAATATATATATATATATATATATATATATATATATATATATATATATATATATATATATATATATTTGTAAACGAGATTTATATGTGTAAAGAACCTGTTCTACACCAATCAAAGGACCAAAAATGTACTTCAAAGCAAATTACCTTTATCAACCCTTTTGGTTGGGGTTACGTATAATTCAGAAATGAGAAATATTATCTATAAAATAAAAAATAAGAAATATATATATATAAGATAAAAAAATAGATTTTAAGAAAAAGTATTTTTTTTTGTCTTGGAAGAAAGGAGTGATCTGTGGTATTTTGTCACAGCCAGCAAATGAAGCAGAACATACTATTTAAATTGAGTAACATTCCCCTTAAGTCTTACTGTAATGCTTATGATCAATATTCTTATAAATGTCATATATTGTTCTACATTTATCATTTAAAATATATAACTAATTTTCTTATTCCCCCCTCACATTTAGGTTGATATTAATCGGTTTATAAGAGGCAGCTTTCATCCAGCAAAGCTGTGCTGAACTGAGGCAGGCAGACAGACAGACAGACCGACAACCAGACAGACAGACAGACAGAGATTTAGAGGTAGGTCGCCAGTGCCTTGCAAAGGTGTGTGTTCATGTTTCCAAATGTGTTGGGACTTACTTAATCTGGTTCACACACTGGATGCCAGAGTCTCTTTAAAGGGCACGGTGGATTTGTCCTGCAGCCCACAGTCCCGCTCTGTTGCTGCAACTACATACGGAGGAGTTTTGGCCGAGCAAAGTGAGCGACTCCGCCTGAAAGAGGTAAAGACGATCACCTCCCCCTCGAGCAGGGGCGTGTATTCAGAGTGCTGCGCTGCTCTTGTCGCTGCTGGTGTTGTTGATGTTGTTGTTGCTGTTGCAAAAGTCTGAGAGCTCGTAAGGAGCTTCGGTGTGCTTCGGCGTTCTCTTACCCCGCTGTGTGCGCAGGCACAGCTCTAGAGCCCCCCTCCCCCTGCGCAGCTCCGTCAACACGGTATGTGAACGAGCGCAGGAGACGCGCGCTGCCGTATGCAAGGCCCTGATGTGGAATCAGCGCCACTTCGCCGCTTCACAAGATGGACCGAAAAGAGCGGAGTCGTGGCACGGACGGAGACGGACGCACGCACGGCGCCAACGCTGCACGCCGGCCGGCTGATGTCAGCACGCTGGAGGGGGAAGAAAAAAGGAGGGAGTGCAGATGGGCGCCTCACACTGGTCATCTCGCGATACTGCAGTCGTTGCAGAAGTCGGATGTGGGTAGAGTGACCTTAACTCATACAGTTTACCTCTCTGAAATGATGACTCAGGATATGCGAGAGTTAAGGTTGAAGTGGTTCTTTAGGCTAACCAACGTTAGCGCCCTAAACAAGACATATTTGTACTAGAGCATTTTAGTTAGTAACACATATTCACTAACCATTAAGTGATTCTTTATGGAAGCAAAAGTGGTTCTTCTGGTTCTCAAAAAAAGTTTGTTAGAGTGTAGGTTTATCTATACAAAATCAATTACAAAAGCAGCCGGTCCAAGAGCAAGTACTGGGTAACTTCTAGAACTGCGGTGGAACATCCTAATACACCCAGCTTCTGTCAGCACAGGAACTAGATTTGGATCTTCTCTACTAAAATGCTCTCAAAGTCATAAGGTCACAAGTGAGGACACTGCCAAGGAATTTGAGCCGAATGTAAAGATATTACACTGAGCCCCACAACTTTTAACAATTCTGCCAAAATACTTGATTAAAACATATTTAGGGCCCCTTTCAGTCACAGGCCCTTAAACTGCCCCCATATGGCAACAGAGGTGTGACCAGTACAAATACAGATTATATTGGCAATGTGATAATAAAATTAAACAACAAAAAAATACATTTGTAAGCCAATGTGAACAACATGACTGAGTAAATGTAGCTTCCTTTCCTCACAAATGAACTGAATCACTGACAGTGCGGTGGAGGTTTATAGGCTAGAATTGACACTATAAACACTATAAAGACACCTACAGGATTATAGTTACACTGACATCAGAAGCAAGTATAATATATGATATATATTATATATATCTTGGTGACCAGGCAACGTGTGTATAGTTATAATTGGCTAGCTTGCATTTCTGTATTGCTGCATTTAAAAATCAGCGCCGGGCGTGGGCGGGGCTAAAGTGCTGTTGACAGAATAGGGGGATATAAGTAAATGTAATGGTTTTAAGAACATAAAAACAATACATTAAAACGTTACGTTTTTGAAGTTTGATCTACGTATATGAGTCACCTACGGCATGAATCTCTGACTTAAGGTCTTTAAAAAAGCAGGGTCTAGTTCAGTGTTAAGAACAATGTTGCCTTATGTTGGTGGTTGCTATATGTTCTAATCATAAGGTGTAGGTCTGTCCTCATGACTCGTTAATTAGTCATTTTGTTCAGCATATGTTGGTATTTCAATACATGTGCCAGTGCATTTATTCAGTAATATTCCGTTTCATTTACAGCCTTTTACATTCATTATATGAAGGAAAAAACAAAACATGTAACACGGAAACTGTAACTTTCAACGCAGATAAACTTCTTTAGACAGACATTAAAAAAAAAAAAACAAAAAAAAAAAACACGGGCTCTGTTGAGTGTAATTGTAATACTTGTAATGTTGACTGTTGTTGCGTGTTTAGATCTTGTTTAGAGGCAGTGCTTTCAGGCTTATGAACACACTAATCAGTGAACGTGTCTACTTACTTTTTTACATTTTCGTCAGGGTATATCAAAGGGTCACTACTCACTGCACGACGCTCAACTTTTAACAAGGGATTGGAGCCGATATCACCTAGAGACACGTTGGAGTACGTCAAATCAGGTGATTCAGCACCGCGGACAGCTCCACGGTCGCTAGTTAATGGGCGTGTTTTGACGCGCTCTGCTATAGTACAACAGCCAGAGTTGAGAAAGATGCATCCGATTGTGCCTTAAAATATCAGGTCCATATAAAATTATGCCAGCAATTTAGTTACTGTAACTGTAATTGCACCAATGATCTCTCCTACATACATACATTATTATTATTATTATTATTAATACTATTATTGTTGTTGTTATTATTGGTATTGTTGTTCAAATTTGTGTAAAATATGCACACTGATCGTGTTTTACTTTCTATTTTGTCATGGTCTGACCCCATCACATTACCCATCAGGTTAACGCTCTCTCTGCTGTTGCTGGGCTGGCAGTGGACGGCAGGTGTCGCTCTAAGTGAATATTTCCGCTCTGCTCCTGCTGCGGATCCACAGGTCCAGCTCTGCCTCTGTTCTCAATCCTAATCTTCCACCTTATTAGCGACCCTCTGCACAAAACATCACATCCAAGTCGAGTCTCCACATTCACTGCCTCCACTCCAGGCTGTTCCTCTGCTCCTGTCTGCAGACCGGCTACATTCCACGCAGTCTACTCTCCCATCTCCCTCCCATCTTTCATCTTCTCCAGTGTCTTATATTCTCTCTCTCTAACCTCCTTTATCATGTCTCGCACCTCGGACTCGTTTGTGTTCACTTGTCTTTCAGCAGCAGTGAGAGGGCTGTCAGATGTCGCGTGTGGATTTGATGCAACGCCTCGCGATCTTTTTTCCTTTTTTCTGAGGCGGAGCAGCGAATGTGACCTGAATGCAGGACGCGCTTCACTCATGGAATGAGACGCAGAAAAACACACACACACACACACACACACACACGCACACACACACACACGCACGCACACACTCATTCAGAAGAGTCTGCTCGAACAGAGGGGGCTGCTCGTCGCACGCCGAAACCGCAACGACCCCGCAGGCGCTGCTCTCAGCGCGGACACACGCAGAGGGGATGTCAACGATATTAAGGAAGGGGGAGACGGCGTGAATCGTTCAGCTCGAGACATTGCTTTGCATTGCTTTTTCTCTTCGGTACGGATCTGCTGATGGGGGCGAGCATGGACTAACGCTGGGCTGCTGGATCCTAAGGACATACACACATATCCAGAGGTGTGTTCAGCACCCCAGCACTGTACATTTTCCTCGGTAGAGGCGGACATACGTGGGGCACGAGGGGTGGTGGGAGGGGGGTGGACGGCAACAGTTTCCAGCTGCAGGCATCGCCAGCCTGGGCTCGCGCTGTTGAGACGGTGGATTTACTGATTTTTTCACAGCGAGACGAGGCCGCGTGCACTGCAGCATTTCGTTTTTTGCTTCTGCAGTGAGGGATACCGAGAGGTTCTGAGGGGCATCCGTGTCTCAGCACTGCGTTTTTTTCTTATTCGAGGGGCTAAAGATTGCGGATAGCTCGCTATGGCTGTGTAGCTTCAGCGGAGGAGAGAAAAGCCACTCATCCCCTCTCCCTCCATCCCTCCCTCCCTCCCCCCCTTTTTGCGTTTGCGTTTTAATTTGTTTTAGCATGTGTTTTAGCATCAGGATGCGCTCGAGGAGGCTCGCAGCCTGGCATCGTTACGCTGTTTCCGGTTCCTAGCTGCTTGTTCTGTCCCCTCTCATTGCGAAGAAAATACTGAGAAAGAGAGAAAAGAAGGAAAGAAAAAATACCCTAACAGGCCCCCCACCCCCCCTAAAAGAAAAGCAGCGGATCCCGATGGCACGGCCACTTACACAGGGTCCGCCGCGCCGCCGCCGTCGCCGTGCCACCGCTCGAGCCCCGTCGCGCTCCTTCGTCCGTTCAGCCCCGCTCCCGAGAGCCGTGCCGCAGCGCGCGCCGCAGCGAGCCGCGAGCCCAAGCCGGCGGCAGCATGAGGCTTGATTCGGTGCACTTCTCCATGCTGGTCGTCGGGGTCTCGCTGGCGTGCTACTCCCCGAGCCTGAACTCGCTGCAGGAGCAGGCCCACCGCTCGGCCGTCGTCATCGAGGGCAAGGTGCAGTCTGCGCCCGCCAACGCGTCCGCTGAGCCCTACAGCGTGCACGTGAAGGTGCTGGACGTGTGGCCGCGCAACAGCGGCGGCCTCGAGCGCGAGCAGCTCGTCACCGTCGGCGACTTCGGCTCGGCGGCGCCGTGCGCCACAGTGCTCAAGAACCACAAGTACATCTTCTTCATGGAGCCCACCGACGAGCCGCTCGTCTTTAAGGCGTCCTTCGCTCCTCTCGACACCAGCGCCAAGAACCTCAAGAAGGACGTCGGGAGGATTTTGTGTGAAGACTGCGGTAAGTTCTTCTTGCTTTATCTGCTATTGCCTCGATCCCAAGTTTGTAAAATGCCATCTCACACATCCCGGAAGGTGTTAAAGTGGTTCGCATTGAAATATTTTGTCTTAAGAAGGGCCAGCTGGTTGCCGGGGCGTCTC
The DNA here is from genome assembly GCF_030463535.1 of Salminus brasiliensis. Lineage (NCBI taxonomy): Eukaryota > Metazoa > Chordata > Actinopteri > Characiformes > Bryconidae > Salminus > Salminus brasiliensis. Next base: position 17,792,989 of record NC_132895.1, read on the forward strand.
TGCAGCAACATTGGATTGGGATTAAAACGGTTAGATGCTTTTCTGGTCCCATCACACCAATAAACGCATGTAGTGTCCATACACACATAGGCATACACACTGGAAACATGTATGGAAGTATCTGGAGAAGCACTTTTTTCATATTAGACAGTGGATGTGCTGTTGCTATACTGCTCGCCACAGTTGTCATGGCGTAGACTAGCTTACCTGGGATCAGTTACAGGTTGTGTGTGCATTGTGGAGAGGAGCACAATACACGCTGTGCCAGTCTTCATGATAGGACATTCACGACAGGTTAAAATGTGGACTTTAGTGTGAGTATTTGAGACCCCTCTCAGTTGGTCGCCTAATAGAATGTACTGGACCAGGAGAAGAAGAATGAACTAAATCTCAGGGTTGTAAAAGTAAGGCTTAGGGACATATAGTAGGGAAACCTCCAGGATCTCCCTGTAGAATTCCAGTCATCATTCTGAAAGTGCTAGTGTCATCAACTGCTGACTACGTTGTTTCTGCGGTAGATTTAGGGTTCACCATGGCTTGTAAGATTCAGGTTTATTCAGCTTTTAAAGTGCTGAAGAAACAACTGCATTTCTCCTCATTGCAGTGCTGCCATCTGGCCAGATGGTCAGCTAGTTGCCTGCAGATCGGACTCTCCTCTGTAGGCTTGGAAAGAAACTGAAAGCGCTTGGGCTTCGCTGTCCAAGGTGCTGGATTGGCAGCATGCCTTTTTCTATCAGCACATTTCTGAATAAACGGATACCAGTTTAACGTGTCTGTTAACTGTATTACAAATAGCGAGTCTGCATGTTGATCTGAAGGGGGGGGGGGGTATGAGCTCGTGGCCCTTTTATATTTTAACATGTCACCCAGTTTTGGAGCTGTTCACTGGCTGTGGAGAGGATGAGGTGTGTAAATTGACTGTGGATTCTTTTTGCAGCCTTTTCTGTAGATGACTTTGCAGTTTCTGTTGACTGACTGGTTAAAAGTTCACCGAAGTGGTATCATCATCATCATCATCATCATAATAATAATAAGCATCATCATCATCATCGTCGTCATTATAATCACACTTTGAAACTAACAGGTGGGTAGTTCATATAGTAGATGCATTTGGATATTTGGGTTTGAAGATGAGTAGATGGCACAATACCACCTTTTCTTTACTGATACTGATATTAAAATCTTGGGTGTCAGCTGACACTGATCTGATATTCTTATTTTTTAAACTACACATAAATTAGCTATTTTTAATTGAAGCACTTCACTTAGGATGAGCATGTAAAAGTAGGCTACCATTCCCTTTCACTGTCAAACACACTGTAAGAAATACACCACTAATGGCATCACCCAGTGTGTGTGTGTGTGTGTGTGTGCTATTTCGAGCTGGGTCTGTTGCAAGATTGGATCACATAAATGTTTTACCTCGATATCCAGCTCAACATTTTCTGTTGATATCGGCCCAATGCTGATACCCATCACTACCTTTCTTTGCAAGTTTCTTGTAGAATGTGTCCAAGCCTTTGTAGACACCTGCTCTTACAAGGATCTCTCTTTGCTGCAGTAACAACCTCTACTCTTCTGAAAAGGCTTTACACTAGATGTTGGAACATTGCTGTTAGGATTGTATTATTACTGTCAGCCACAAGAGCATCCAGCTGATGTTAAATGATTAGACCTGGATAACTAACACTCCAACTCACTCCAGCCCAGTTGCTGGTGGGCTGGCGTATACCACAGTGGTAAATGGGATATTGTTTTATAAGTGGAAGTAGTTCCATAAGCCACTCTTAAGATGGGGTGAATTTTCTCTAGGCTGACAAGGAGTCTTTCACTAACATACTGCAAATATGTCCTATATTGGGAGGGGATTTCCGATGTTCTGTCTCCTTGTAGACCTCCATGGAGGAGACCTACATATAACCCCCCTCTGGCCCTTGTATTTTGAGTGAAGGGTGGGTGGAGGTTGTTGTGCAAATTTAACAGTCCTCTCTACCACCCCCCCCTCACTTATCTCATTGCTCTCAATATGTCAATATTTATGTATGAGAATATGAGTATTCACATTGAAGTGTAATGTTGATCCCTCCTTCTTAATATCAGAATTGGTATTGAAACTGTTACATATACAGCCTTTTATGAATGTTGTCCTCCTAACCCTCATCCCACACCAGGGAGATCACAGCTGTGTAGAGGTGGCTGTACTGAATTAGCCTATGGCTGAATACCATGGATCTTCAAAATCTCTCTGGCGTAACTGTTTGACACAGAGACAAGAATAACAGCTGTTGATTGACATGCACTTAGGGGAGGACTTATTTTCCCTGCTCAGAATCTGTGTCTGGGGTACTTATTACTTATTTTCATCTTGTATGGACTAAGAAGTCAAATCAGAAAATTCTATAGGAAACGGAGGGAGGGAGGGGGGGTTTCTTAGCCAGCTGTATGAGGGAGTAGCCTGTATGTGGAACTAATTACCGTATATTCCCCAGAGATTTTGATAGGTGCCTGGGGGGCACTGCTAATTTATCCCATTTACTGGGCTTGAGAATGCCGAAGAGAACTGCATTGCAAAAGACCTGTATGGAAAGTCAAAATTTCATAGACACCAGAAAAATGCTCATTGGAATGACATCAAAGAAGGAGCTTTTTTGGTTCCCTATAGCTTTTGGCAGATGTTTATTTGAATAGTCATTTTTTTGGGAAAAAAATGTATGAAGACGTGTTTTGAAGTTTGATGGTTTCTAAACTCATTTTAGAATAGTTTAATAATACATAGCATGTGCTCTTAGGGCTTACCTGAAGTCTGTCAGTCTTAAGAAGACATTCTCTTGTTGAAGGGGGAAACCCACAGTTTTACATAGCCATTACTAGCTTTATAGAGTTTGTTATATGTAGGATAGTAAAGCAGGTGTGCGCATCAACCAGCTTGTCCCACTTTTGCATGGCTCCAGGAAAAGAAAATCTCTCTGCAGCTCACCCACACACATTCCCTCTAGACAAACAGGCCTTCAGTCAGATTCGGTTTCTTAGCCTGGACACCAGCAACCCCTGCATAACTGGCATGGACTTTTATGGAACTGTAACACACCTACCTAAGTATTTCTTCTTTTATGAAATGTTCTTGCTTTTTCGAATAAAACGATTTCAGGGTTGTAACAACACAGTCTTAAAAATAAAGGTGCTGCAAAGGGTTCTTTAAGTGATGCCATAGAAGAAACACTTTTGGTTCCATAGAGAACCAATACTTTTTAATAGAGATGTGTAAATGTAAAAAGCATTTTAAAGGTTTAAAAAACATTCACTTTATGTTGTATTTCTTTGCTATAAAGGTCTAGTGAAATCCAAACTACTCAAGCAAAGGGGGCAATGCTCTACCTGATGGGACATGTATCTTGTATCTTGGAATGGGTCTTGTATCTAATCTGCCATAGCCAATTTGTATAATTTGTGAAACCTACTACTGTTTTTTTGCATGTTATTGTGTGCATGAATTTCAAAACTGAAACATGATTGACTATAAAAATCATATTTGCCGTTTCGGACCAGGCCATCAGCATATGATGACTCGAAGGAGACTGAAGAGAGGGGAGAGAACTCCAAGAGCCTTTTTTAGGTTGCTTCTGCTTTTAGTTTAGGTTGCTTCTGCCTGCCTCTGTGTGACCCTTTCTGATAAGTGGAGCCAGGAATGAGAGATGACAGAGTTAAAAGAGAGGAGATGGAGTGGTGGAGGTTTGCGAAGACTTTGTCATAGTCACGTGAATGAGGTAGAAGTGGTATTTATAGGACGCTTTACTGGGAGGAGGGGCTTCAGACCTTGTACTTTCTGTACTTTGTACACAAGCAGTTGTTTTACATGTCTTGGCATAAGTTGCATTGTACCAATGCTTTTGGTAGCCATCAACAAGCAGATGCTTGTAGAATTCTGGTTGTATATTTGACCCCTCTTCTTGGCAGAATAGGTAGAGCTAATTTGTTGATTTCCTGAATTTGTTGAATTGTGTCCAGAAAGTTTTTCTTGTCCTTGTGGTCGGCTGCAAACTTTAGTCACACTTGAAGGAGCAGGGGCTTCTTTTTTGGACAGCAGCTTTTTAGTCAACTCCAAGAAACATTCCTGAATTGTATAAATCTATGATCACCCCTCTCTTGATCTTGGTCAATACAATTATGTTGTCAAACTCTTTTTATGTGGGCACAGGGAAGCCAACAGCTGTAGTCAATCATGATCACTAGCAGGAAGTTAAGAGCATAAAGGACATTTAAACTCTGAATTAATAAGTGAATGTATGTTTATTTTTGACTCTTTAGATATGATTGTGCCCAGTGCTAATTGCACACCCCTAAAAATTACAACTTTTTGTTTCTACTAAAAGTGTATGTTGTTTTGCCCCATAAAAAGAATAGTTCAAAGAAATAACTGCAATTTTGCCATGACATTCACATCCACAATAAGTGTTTGGAAATATCTGGTTGCAACTGTATGTACATCAAAATGTACTTATCATAATTTTACCCAATTTTAAATGACATTCATCTCATTTTAAGGTCAGAATACTGATGGCAATATTTCCATGACTATTAAAATACACACAAATGTCTGAATTTGCCTCACACTTCTGAATCATAATTACCCAGAACAACATTCAAAATATCTGTAAGTTAGTCAGTCATGAAATGACAGGATTGAAAATGTTGCTTTTCCTGATTGAAAGTGAAAAACAAAAGACCCAAAAGTTCGCTTTTGTGTCAGAATTTGTAGTTCACCCTTTGAAATGGATTTTGAGTCATGCAGGACAGATCTGCAAGTAAAGCAAACTGAGTAAATGTCTTTGTTCATGACTTTTATATTCTCTATTGTTGAATAAACATGCTTATCAACCATAACATCTTTCTGTTATAGTCCTTGCCAGGATGATTCTGTTACAACCATTTTACTCTCCACTGTCCACTGGGGGACAGTGCTCAAGAACTATCTGGCTCCACCCTTATATCCTCCCACTAGACCCTAGCCATTTCATTGTTTTCACCTGTGTTGAGCTGCTCGTTGCCAATTGTTTTCGCCTGTGTCTCATTAGTTTGTACTGTATATGCAGAAACAGGCCTGGGTTTGATTTATTGTTTTTTTTAAGTTTTGCCTTTGTGTATTTCATTACGCCTTCAAACATCAACGTTTCATAGTCAACACTGCCATTTTGCCAAGTTTTCTGTTGGTCCCTTTCTGACCTGTCAGTGGTCTAATTTGAAGGTATTATTCAAACAGCTGCACAGATCTAAGGATGTAATGGCACTTGTTTTGCCTCGCCACTGCATTTTATGTTTATTGAAGAGTTTGCTTCTATCAGTTTAAATTAGTAACACATAAAGAAGTGGGTTAAAAATACATGTGCCAAAAAAAGAATTCTCTAGAGTGATGGCACAGAAGAACTGCTATTGCAACTTTAAAAGAGCTGTTTTTATAAACGAAATATGCAAGTATGATGAACTTAATTGAAATTGAATAAACTCCACATAGTGTAGAGGTTCCATCACAGATCACAGAATGATAGAATGAGGTGCTTGCTTTTGGCAAACCTTTAAAGGGAAATTCCACTGATTTAAAGTACATTTCGTGATCTATAGTAGTTTGGTGTGAAATGTGCTGCTCTAGACAATGCACAGAAATGTCAGTATGGTGCTCAGTGGTGGGGACAGTAACCAGATATTGTTTAAAGCCCATAAAAGCTACATCACAGAAATTTGTTATTTATAGAAAATGTATTAAAAAGTTTTTTTTATTTATTATAACTATTTTTATGTTGAATACATTGAATTATGTTGTATACATTGTATACTCCTATCAACACCACTGTAATGAAATCTGACTGGGTTCTTTACAATAACCTATTCAAACAACTTTAAGGGACATTTTGGAGAAGTTACTGGGATTATTTTCAAGTTGTTTTCCCCACGACCTAGCTTTATGTTTGAAGAATTGCATTTGAAGAATTGCATTTATTTATATTACAGAATGCATTTATTCTGTTTGTTAAGTTGTTTTTGATGTCTAAAAACAGATATGCAACTTTATATTTGCTCTTATGTGCTTTTACAAGCCAATTTACAATCCTGTTATTTTGCCTCAGATAGAGAAGCCATGTAGCGTAGCACAGCATAGCATAGCATAGTTTTTGGCACAGTAACATTGTAATTGTTTTTAGCAATTATTCCAGGCTTTAAAGAAAATTGGCATATCCAATGAGTAGGGTGTGTAGTTGGAAGAAATGGTAAAACCATTCGGCTATGTTTAGTAGCTTTTAGGCTAGCACAGATACCGCTTGCTTCGCCGGCTTTCACTATGCTCCCATTCTGTGGACACCAGCACAAGCTAAGGCAATGTCACAAGGCCTGGTTTGCATAGCAACCACTATTCCAATAACTAGGGGTCTGATTGTGCTCTCCGGTGTTATTGATGGCAAAGATTGTCAGAGAAAACTAGCTACAAGTAACAGCAACATCATATCATCCCAAAGTGGCTTGCATTAGTAGAATTAGCTGGGATTTTGCTAGTGGGCTGGGTGTATGAAAGCTCTGTCTTTGCTTATGTAGGATTCTTTTTAGAAGGAAGAGTATATGTCACTTATATTTAACAAGCTCTGATTATTCAGTTATGCCAAGGTAAATACATTTTCCCATTTTAGGGCACCTTTAAGGGTATGTTTTGGATGCTCTGTGTCTACATTTAGTTCAGTATTATGCCCTGGCCTTCTCTGAATATGGGGCTGGCTGGGTGCTTCTGGAAGTCTTGGATGAGTGCAGTGATGGGGATTGACCGACCTGCGGTGGAATACCCAAGAAGGGCTTTGTATTGATCCTGCTCACACATGATGATGAATGTTTGTGGAGATTGTTCACCATCCTCCCCTGGAGATAGATTCATACACTGCATCCTCCCCCTTTCAGTGCTCTCTTTGTGCTCTTCTACACTTCACCAGGCTGACATAAGATGTATGACAGGACAGGGCACAGGAAGAGGCACTGGTCCCTTGTGTTTTTCACTCGCTGAGGGGTGTGTGCTGCTATCTAGACTTAATTACAGTATGCTAATCTGTGTGTGGAAGGGACGAAATGTCTTACTTCTTGTTTCACTGTACAGATGATTGTAGACCGCTGATAGAACAAGTGCTTAAACACTTTATAAGGCAAATATACTGTATGTGAGATGTGTAAGTCTGTAAGTGGCTGGCCTCCCTGGATCTCTTTCTAGCCAGACTGAAAACAACACCTGTGGTTTATGTGGTATTTTAGGTTAGGCATAATGCAGTCATGACAGGTTCATATTTTAAGACACAGCATAATATGTTTGGTTTAGAACTTGTTTAAACTTGTGAGTGAGAAGAACCTTTACAAAAGGGGTTCTTTAAATAATCATCCGGTAAAGGATATTTGAGTTCCAAATGTGTTTTTCTCTTTGGTATCTCTCCAGAGAATCCTATTTGCCACTTTCTTTCTGGAACCTCTGCAGATAGCTAGCATAATAATTGACATCTAAGCAGAATAATGTCTAGTCACAATGGAAACCGGACAACAGGGAGGGCAGAAAGTGGTGGGTGTGGAGGGGGTTGCAGCAAACTTAGATTTGCTAAAAATGCTTTAAAATAATATTGTGAGCATTGGTGAGACCTATGTGTACTTGTGTAATTGGGTTTAGTTTGTATTTTTATGCAGTGTTTTATGTGATAGCCATGAACTGTTTACTGCTGCATTTTAATCACAGAGAGCCAAATTGCGTCCTTCACCAGCAGCTGGCTGCTTTGGGGGCGTGTTGCACAAGCAACACAAGCAAATAAAAGTGAATGCAGATGTGTAGGCTAGTCCTGAGCCACAAAGATTTTGAATACATTCTTTTTTTCCCAACATTACATCTCCCACTCTGTGTGTTTGAATGGTAAATCTTCAGTGTGTAGCCGAGACTGTGGGCAAGACAAACAATAGGTTTCCGTGCCACATATCTGCAATCTGATTAGTCGCCTCTCAGCACATAAGATTATTTAGAAGGCGCGTGAGAAGTTAGCAGGGTGCGCATCAGTGGTTTGATGTTTCAATTGCATGCATATAACGGTTGCTTGTATGTGATTAGCAGTTGGTGTAGCATAGTGGATAACAGCACTGCCCTCCCCTATTCCCTGGCTGGGCAAGACAAAGACAAACACATTAACCATTGGCGTTGGACAGAGATGGACTTTTGCTTGTGCCTTTAATTTATCCGTGCAGCAAACACACACATACACACTAGTGAGCAAACACACACTGTGTGTGGATTGGTGGGCAGCCTTGAGGAGCAGGGAGAGGGCTGTGCTCAAGGGCCCAACAGTGGCAGCTTGACCAAACCAGGTATTGAACCCAAAACTCTGTGATCTCTAACCACTGAGCCAATACTGCAAGTGTAGATTCCTCAAGCTACATTCGCCTACCTGTGTAACATGATTACAATGTAAGTCAATGGGAATAATAGGGTCAGTCAAATACTATACATGTAAATTGTATATTACTGTCGTTTATCACACCCTGGGCAGGGATTCACATGTAAACATGCAAATAATTCCTCTGCAAATCAGAAACCAGAAGAAACAGCACTTAATTCTCTTTAACATCCACCTTTTTTAAGCTAGCAAAGCATATAGTTTAGCTAAAGCTATCGCTGCTCACTCCAGCTGCTTGTTTAAAGCATAAACTCTCTGGCTGTATTGATGGGACTTTTCAAAATCTTCATTGCGGCATCCAGTCACATCCTAGTCCACCAGTCCTGTTTTTTCTCTGCGGAACTCAGGTCCAGTGGGTCTGTGACGTAGATAATGCTATGCTAATGTCATGCAACAGAGTTGAGTCCAATTACAACATGCACTATGATCTGACCTCCCAATCGGTTTCTTCCATTCAGTGGAGAAAAAGAACTGTTGCGTTAGAATTGAACCTGTTGCCTGTTTAGGCTGCTTGAGTGTTGTATAGAAAAAGGACATTTGTACCAGTCTATTTGTGACTACCTTTGAGCAGGGTGGCTGTTTAGCACTATGTGAAGATGTGCTTTTCTTCCTCTTGCTGTCAGCATGTTGCCAGCTCAGCTATTCCCTTCACAGGCCTTCGTGCCTGGACCACACTCTCTCACATTCTCTCTCCCCCTGCTCCAGACACCAGCTGGCCAGCTCACTTCACAGACCACAAGTGCCTGATGCCAAGTATTCAGCATCAGCAGTGAAGCAGCATTCAAGCTTTGTGGCCTGACCTCATGGCTGGTATGAAATATACACCATGGACACACTCTCTCTCAGTACTCTCTTATATCACACCTTGTTTAGGATATGGAATAATTGGAATAATAATGTTCTATGTCCAAATGTTTGTGGACACTCCATCTAATGAATGCATTCACCTTTTTTAAGTTGCACCTATTGGTGTTACAGATGTGCAAATGCACACATACACACAGCTTGTCTAGTCCCTGTAGAGAAGTATTGCCAATAGAATAGGACTCTCTGGAGCAGGCACACACGAGCCTACTGGGTATAAAGCCCCCCAGCATTTAGCTGTGGAGCAGTGGAACTGTTTTCTCTGGAATGATGGTGCTCCATTCAGTAGTTTTGGATTGGTGAGTTGGTGAGTTAAGTATGAGGTGGGATGGGGATCATCCAACCTCCAACATCCTGACCTCTTTAATGCTCTTGTCACTGCATTCAATCAAATCCTCACAGCAGTTCTCCAAAATCTAGTAGAAAACCGTCCCTGGACAGTACAGACAGTTACTCCATCAAAAGTAAACTCTGTTTCACTACCCTCGATTTTTGGAAGACACAATGAATGAATATGTGTCCCAAAACATTTGTCCATATAGTGTCTTCTGCTATATTATTGAAGTATTTTATGCAGTGAGTTAGGAGTGGGCAATATGTCAAAACATTATCATTATCATAATGGATAACGATCAAGAGCATACTCAGTAATTTTAACGCTTTTAAAAACGTTTGTTTTTTGGCTTGGGGTACAGGAAACACCTCCTAATTGGTGTAGAACCTTTACTTTATGGAATCACCTTTCTTTTGGGAGCCAAATATGGCTCTTCCATGGCGTTGCCTCAAAGAACCTCATTTGGCACCTTTACTTTTAAAGGTGCTCATGGCCAATACTCCTCTCGGGGACATTACCACTGCCCATTTTAGAGATTTCCTTGCACCCGACCTGATGCAACTAATGAGCTCCTTCGTGTTCAACTGTGAGTGTGTTAGGAAAACCATATAGAATAGGTACCCAACCCTGGTGCTGATGCTTTGCACATTATACTGCTGTCCTACTCAAAAAATCAGGATTCAAGTCATGAATTAGGAATTTGCTGATTAGTTGGGATAACACTACAATGTGCAAGGCAGGGGTACTCCAGGGCAAATGCACTGCAAAATCCAAGGCAATGGCAGACCAGGAACAGGATTGAGAATGACTGTTCTAGCACATTGAACCACTTCACATACACTATATGGACACCTGCTCATTCACTGTTTTTTCGGAGTGAAGGGTATTTGAGTAACTACTATCTCTACTCTATAGAAAATGCTTCCTATTAGATATTGGAGCATTGCTGAGTGGATTTAACGGCATTCAGAGACAAGAACGTTAATGAGGCCAGGATGTTGGATGATCAACACCCCTCTCATTGCTGAATCCCAGCTCATCCCAAAAATATTGAATGGAGCACCATCATTCCAGAGAACACATTTCCACTGCTCCACAGCTCAGTACAGGGAGGCTTTATATTACCCCTCTGGCATTAGGCATGGTGCCCTGTAGGTTCATGTTTATCTGATCTGAAGAGCCCAATTCTATTGGCAATATTTCTTCTACAAGCATTAAACAAACTGTGTGTGTACATTTGTGTCAGCAATGGGTGCAACTTAAAGTAGCTGAATGCATTCATCAGAAGTGATGTCCACATACATTTGGACATGTAGTGTGTCATAACAAAACAACAAAGTATGGACAGTCTATAACCAGTGTATTGAAAGTATATAAAGTAAAAAAGATAGTGTTAGCATGTTATGCTACTTTCCATAGGCTTTTTATTATTAGTAAGCACACTTTATCACCACTGCACAACAGTACAATGAAATTTGACCTCATTTAACCCGTATTCTCACACACTGGAACAGTGAGGGTGGGCAGCCAGCTCAGCACCTGGGGTTGGGTGCATTGCTTAAGCGGACCTCAGACGTAGATGCCATCCCTGGGGATCAAACTAGTAACCCTCTTGTCCGCTACTCTGATACTCTAAGCTTTGGGCCACGGCTGCTTCTAAACATGACATTGCTGTTTTGACCTCAGTAAATGAAATAATATCTTGTCTTGTCTTCAAATACCATGATTTTACATATTGTATTTGCCATATCGCCCACGACCACTGAGCAAGTGCCACTATTCACAGCAGGCTGAATTGTTGCACCATTGCATTTTCTACCCAAAAGCACAAATGTGTTATTTTTGAGAAGTTGAGAGGAGTATCTAGTTGGTGACTGAGCCTTCATTTTGTATTTGCATGGTAAACGGTGCAGCCTGTTTGGGTGCTTATAAGGTGACTCAGTCTCCAGTCTAAAAGCCATTTTAATGGTCTATCTATGGCTGACCTTCAGCATCCCAAAAAAGGGCTTTCTAATCACACAGCATTAGCTGATGAGGAGGTAAACAGTAGCAGAGTGAGCTGTCTGTGTGCCGGTGGCAGAAATAGGTTGTGCTCATATTCAAAATGGGTTGTTTTAATCCGGCTTTTACAATTACACTTATAGGTCTTGTAGCGGGGGCAGTAAATTAGTCTCATGATGTGGAATGTCCTCTGTCACCAGTGCTAAGTGGGTAGTAGTTCCACTAAAAACGCTGAGTTGCATGAGCCTGTAACGCTTTTTGGTTTCATGGCCATTGAGCTGATTATTTTTGGCTTTAAACACTGTGTCACATTTGAATTGCAAGCATTGATTTTCTAGTCAGCAGTTCTTGCGTGTGTGCTCAGGCTGAGTGCAGTTTTAACGGATCACCCCAGCACACAGTCTTAAGGCCTCAGCAGTCTGTGGAGACCTCTCCTCTCACTCCCAATGAGAGCTACAGTGGAGCCATCTTATATAGCCCTCACATCACACACAGATATGGACGTAAACGTTCAAATATATTAATTATAGAATTAATATGTGTGTCTAATTGCTACTAAAGTCATTTCACCAGCAAACCAGGTTTGATGGTTGATCTTTCAAAGCTGTGCTCCATAACGTCGTTTCTATCTAAGTGTTAGTGGACATAATAGCGCAGATATTCCCTCTACTCCAAATCTATGAATCATGGTTATTGCCACAGAAGTCGAGCAGATTTTTCTCTTCCATAACTGAAATACACAATGAGAACACTTTTTCGAGTGGAAGGCATCCCAGTCTGCTGCACTGATGAGTAATCAGTCGAAAGGCTTCCCTGAAAATTATACCTACTTAAACAATAGTGCCTACCAGGCCATGCTAACCCAGAGGATCCAAAGGAGGAAGCTAATGCAGCTCTCCAAGCCTGCACAGGCTCTAATTTATTAGCAATGAGGGCGATAATCTTTGCTCTGTGGCGTAGGCATTATCTCTCTACTTAGCAATGGTATTTAACACAGTGAGTGAAGCAGGGGGAGAGGAAGCGGATGTTGCCTTTATTATCATTATCTTGATGAGCTCTTTTTTGGTGGCCGGAATGAGAAGCCGTATTATGAAAGGACGCGATTGAATTAGAATGACGACTTCAAAATTGAAGACGGGCGGTAATGAATAGCCTCCCCTGTTCTTTTTGAAATGGTGCGGTGCTGTCTGTCAGGCCCGCTAATCACTCAAATCAAAGTCAAATGAAAGCTTGCTCCGGACAGCGATCATTAAAATGGAGAAGCCAAAATGTTCTTTGCTCTGAATGGTTCATTGGTTTAACCAAGGATCAGGGGGAGATTCAGCCATTTCCGAGCATCTACGCACAAATGACCTTGTTGAATTACAATAGCAGCAAAGCTCTTGGCTGTCAGTTGTGTAATAAATTTGAAGATGAGTTCTGTGGCTAGGCCTGTGGGGAGTGGAGGAGCTATATGGGGTTATAAGGGATTAGAGGCTACACTGAGGCAAGCCTGCATAATGCCCTGTAATTGACAAGCTGTAAATTTTTAGCAGTGACTGTCAGGCTGGTGGAGCGAGTATTTGGGCTCACGCATGCGTGCGCACACACACATTTGGTCTGCTTGAGAGTGACACTTATTGCCTTTCAGGAGATCATTGGTGTGGATTTGCAGGCATAACAGCATTCATATGTATACAAATGGGTATACTGGCCTTTATGAGGTTCTTTTAGAGATTAAGCTCATTGGAGAGTGAACTTAAAAGGTAAATGTTACTTACTATGAAGTTTATCAAACAGTGGCCTGAACCATTGTAGAATAAAACTGGTGCCCAGTATTTTAGATAACTCTATCAAATGCTTTATTGCAGTGTTCTTGTCATTGACTTCCACTGTAAACTGCTCTTGTGTGTGTTTTTGTCTGGCCATAGAAAGCAGCAGGGAACACATCACATTTGACCACATAGAGGCAGTATGTGAACAGAATTTTGACTGGCCCAAAAACATTCCAAAAAAGCCAGTGTGAGTGAGCCCTGCTGGAGTAGAGTGACATTGTTACTCTCACTAGATCTACTATTTAAACCCAGCCTAACCACACAAACACACACACACACACACACACACACTTTTCTATGTTTTCATGGGGGACATGCTGAGTAGGGTAACTATTATGTTATTAAGTACTGGATTCTACATTGTTTGTTAATATAATTAAATATTACAACTATATATATATATATATATATATATATATATATATATATATATATATAATACTGTATACTGCATAGTTTGAATCAGTAAAATGGTATAAAAGTGCATTATTTATATACATGAAATGTTGGATTCGTTACTTCTGGTGAAATCTGGTGAATAATTATGTTATTGTTAATATCACAATATATAGCACAGAAAAAGAAAAACATTGCAGTGTCCGTTTTTCAATATTGTGAAGCTCAACTCTCTAGGTTGGTCGCTCTCCCAGACCAGTATTGGACAACTCTGCTACTATTTATTAAAAAACCCTTATAAAAGCTCTATGGATCTGAGGTAGTAGTCAGCATTCCTTGCTCCCTCTGCCAGGCCACAGCTTGAGCGTTACACACTCTTTATTTGAGTGCTGCTGGCAGTGGATACCTACCCAATCTCATGTGATATTGTGATAATATACATCATAACAAAAATCTGGAAATGCTTATACACTTATTTCTTACCAAACCCTTACCGTGAAAAAATAATCTGCCAGGCCATGCAAATGTTTGGCTGAGGGAAGCAGGAGGGGTCGCGTTCACAAGGAGAATTCCATGTCAGTCCTTTCTGTTTGCTCTTGGTATCCCTGTTTTCACTTCCCCTCTAGCTGACTGAGCAAATTCCAAGAGACCAAGTGGTTGAAGAATTCTAATTCACCCCTATAAAATTACTATGCTAATCACTCCAGTACAAACCACCTCTCTGGAATATTGCTGCAGCAATATTCCTCTGCATTGTTCTGTTGCAGGTAGACTCTTCCCCATGAATTACATCCATTGTGCCTTCTCCGTGTCGTGCCTTGTTAGTTTTCTGATTGTTTCGCAATGCTTGTTCCGTGGTCTTACCGAGAGTCTCCAGCTCATATTGAATTGATTACTTCTTGGAATAGTAGTTGTTTGTGGTTTTATGCTGTTGGGTCATGTTCTGCAGGGGTTTCTGAGATGTAAGTGTGGTCTCCAACCCATTATCTGAAAACTGTTCCTTTGCTGGGAGAGCAGAGTGCTCTCGGGCTTTGTGCTTTCATGCAATTGGTTATAAGGATGGATTGTAATGAGCTCTCATAGTTTGTGCAGGGTGCCGAAGCTGTGGTTCTTGCCTCATGGGCTGTTGCTTTACATGTCAAAGCAACAGAGCCTGAGAGGTGTCTTCGGAATAGTGGAAAGCAATGTCTCAGACCAGTTTTTTTTTTATGTTACTGTACGTGTTCTAAACACACTCTTAAAAAATGAAGCATAGAAAAAAGTGTGATGCCATAGAACCACTATTAGTTCCCTAAAGAACATTTCATTGGATGCAAATGAGTATAGAGGTGTATTTGCAGTCAAGAGAAGAGTTCTAAGTTGTAGTATAGAAGGAGTAGATTGTGTGAAGCAAAGAGAAAGAGAGAGGATGAGTGGGAGTGGGATGGTGGCTGAGTGAATAGATTTACCCTTCTGCATTTTTGCCCAGAAGCTCCTCATCAACTATTCATCAGCGAGGCACTGCACTTACCCACTGCAGTACAGCATCTGCGCTGAGACTGCCAGGCTCATGAGGATCGTGCAGCTAGAGGACGACCCAGGAGGTGACCTCTCGCTGCACCTGCCCCACTGCCTTCACACACACCACCACCACTACCATCAGCCTGCTGCTCCCTTCTGCTCCGTACATGACTCCAGGCCATTGCAGTGCCTACACCCGTCCCCAGTGCTCGGCCTCTCTCTTTTTCCTCCCTCCCCTCTCTCACACACTCACATTTCTAACCCATAATTTACAGGTATAGCCTCTTGATGTTATGTAAATGGTCTCTTCTGCTGTTTCAGCAGCTAAAAAGCAGCTTTGTGGTAATTGCGTATACTAAAATGCAGCTTTGTGGTAATTGCGTAGTTTGTTCTGCAGTATGTAGTAGTGTAGCAGTCTGGCTATAGAGTGACACACAAGGAACCCATGAGGTGGAAATTCTTGGAGATCTGTTTTACAAATATGGCTCTTTTGTCTTTCATTTATGGCGTCACTCCAAAGCACTCCAAAGTTCAGTTAGGAATGTAGGGAGTAAAACTAGTAAGTAGTCTGAATTTTTTAGAACAAAGTTTACGTTGGCTTAAAAATTTTTTTATATACTAGGAATACCAGGAAAGAACAAAAATGTGTTACTAAGGAATTATTAAGGAAGGATTTATATCGCTAAGGCATTTGTATGTCTTTGCAGTATGAAATACACCATGTACCATAAGTCAAAAGATAAATCTTACTTCTCACTTCTACTGTTTGTAGAATAACATAAATATTTGCTTTCTATGAGAAAACTGAGGGATGAACATTAGAAAAGCAGGCTTAGATGAAAGTTCTCGATTTGAAACGCAATAAGATGCTCTAGGTCAACACTTCAGTCTTTCTATAAGCGCTTAGTGGGTGCCTGACAACACACTCTCATGGTGCTCACTTATGTGTTGTTACCGGGACCCAGTTGGGCTTTCCAAAATAAGCCCTATTGTTACAGGATGGGACAACATTCTTACATGGGTCCCATCTAAGCTCCATGTGTACAACCCAGATGGGGCCCATGTTTAACTCATCCTGGTCCGATCACTGATCCTGATGGCCATCCATTCTGGCCTGATCCAACATGAAACCTGTGGACAAACCTTTCTGGTTCCTAGTTGGGCTTCCCATACAGGTCTCATCTGGGCATGTCATCTGGGTGTAACTTAAATATGTAATGAGGTCAATAGGCTTCTTCAATGAGAGATGAAAGGAAGGATAGCAGAATTAGATGAGTAGCATATTCATATGAAATGCAGTTATGTGCTTTGGGTGAACAGTCCATTTTTTTCTTTGAGGTTGATTGCTCTAACATAAGCATTCAAGAAGTATGAAAATCAATGGGCTTGTAGAAGCATGGAAAGATGAAAGTGAAGATAGTTGGGCTAGTTAAATGAGTGCTGTCAAGATGGAGTACAGTTATATGTGATGGATCTTTACAGCAAGTTTGATGGGTGTAGTTTGTTCATATCTGTCAAATCCGGACCTGGTAAACGTCTGTCCTGCATATTTTGGTATTTTCCCTGCTTTAACACACCTGCTCCAACTAATCAGTGAAATCTAAGCCTTTCCTGAGGTGAAGTGGGTGTGATAGAGCAGGAAAACACAGGAAGGATTTGTAACTATTGGGTTCGATGGAGAGCTGTCTGTATGAAGTGCAGCTATGCACTTTGGGTCAACAGTTGACATGTTATTCCATGTTTGATGACTCATGCTTCAAAATTCAAGGAGTATCAAGACTCAGAAGGTTAAAGGGATTACCTTACCTTAGACAGAAGTTTTAATGCAATTGTAATTGAAATAATGTAATTAAAACATTTTAATTTTATACATATATTTGCAGTTGAAAGTGTTTTAGAAGAATTAACTTATTAAAAGAAATAATGAGTATGAGTAGAGAAATGAAATGAAATGGATATATTGTAAAAGGGGCCACAGAATTTATTTATTTAGTACTTTAATTTGTTCTTTGATATGTACATATTATGTACTTGCATATGACCTCAGGTGAGGCTATGCAAGCCTATTTACAACCCTGTTATTTTGTCTCAGACACTCACACAGCATGTCTAGTTCCTCTATTGCCCATAGAATAGGACTCTGGAGCAGATAAGCATAAACCTATTGGCACCATTGCTTAATGCCAGACATGATGGTGCTCCATCCAATATTTTTGGGATGAGTTGGGGTGTTGAGGATGAGGTTGGGTGGTGATCATCCAACATCCTGACCTCACTAACACTCTAGTTGCTGAATGCAATTAAATCCTCACAACAATGCTCCAAAATCTAGTTGAAAGCCTACCCTGGACAGTAGAAACACTTACAAAATTATTTGTCAATAATGTAGTAGTTTTTTAGTTAGTAGTTTAGTTTTTACTAATGTTGCTATACAAATGTGAAACAATTTCCAAAGAAAACATCTGAGACATCTGAGAGCAGCCTCATGTGGGCTTCCTCCAAAGATAAACCCATCCAGATGTAGAAAGAAAATTAAGAAATGACTCATTGGACCATGTCACTTTCTTATGGTGGTCTACGGTTTTGTGATCATTACACCAGGTGTGTTTTTTTTAACCCTGGCTTTGGTTACACATTGTTTCCAACACGGCAGTTCTATCATAAATACCAGCTTTGTCAGGGTTTTGACGCACTCTTTCTGTTGAGTCATGGATGTGGTCATTGTTTGCGCTGTTATTTACCGTTTTTTTTTTTTTAAGCAAGTGTCTCATTTGTGTCCCAGTCAGCCTTTTCAATTAACATATTTTATCACTTTATTATTTAAAATGTCATCATAGCTTTGGGCCCTGTTTGTTTCACCATATTATTATATTTGTCCCTCCATCTGAGTACTATATTTTCCAGTTAATAATGTTTTTTCACAGTAACAGCAGAATTTTTTCCATTCTTTTTCCATTAAAATGCTTAAAATTATAGCTTAAAATCATGTAATGTAAAGGCAGGCTCCAAGAATAAATTTGTGCAATTTGTAGGACTACATAATGTAAATATAACCTCGCTGTTCATTTCCTCTTTGTTTGAGCTGTTGTTAGTAAGTGAAGATGTAGGCCTATATTTTTTTGGCAGAACTGATAATAATGTACACAACACAAAACTGACAGCCTCTTTAAGGCTCCTACACTTAAAAATTCCAAAGAAAGCATTTATTAAATGAGTGCTATGACTTCAAATCAATATCATGATTAATTGAGCATTTTACCTTGATTGTGATTAATGAATGATTGTATAGACTAATGAACAATTGTATGATATCTCCTCTGTGTTGCTTCAATGTTGCAGACCGGATGGGGCAGAGTCACACATGAGTACAGGCATTTGTGTGTATTTAAGGGGACAGTACAATGGGGGGCGATGTTTTGGATGGAGCACCATCATGTTTTGCAGTAGGCATGGTGTCAGTAGTGTGGAAAATGTAAAAAAATGTCTAAATCATTTTTAAAAATCAATATAATCTGCATGAGAAATATTAGGTCAATAAGAGGTTCTGAATATTGGTTTTGACTAATTGCGGATAAATCTCCCAGCCCTATATTTTAAGTGTTATTCTTTTTCTAAAAGTATGTAAGTATGTAACTTTAGTTAATGTTTAGATGTGTGATCAAGTGCCTATTTGCCATCCTGGTATTTTGTCTCTGAATAAAACACTGATTTTACTTGATTTTATTCTTGTAATGGAAAATATGAGCTCTGCACTTGCTTCTATATTCTTACTAAAACAGATATGCCAAGGCACCTAAAAGCACATTAGCATGCACTCTGAGCATACATGCGTACATGTTCACAGTTGGCCTGCTTCGCATGTGCCTCTACACATGTGGCATCACATCACGTAGGGTTGTGTGTGTGTACCCCAGATTGGCCAGATTGTCTCCAGCGTGCACGTCTGCGTGCCGTGATCAGTCACGATCAGCGCCAGGAGAAAGGCAGGAGGGCTCGTGACAGTGGCAGACGAATAAGCTGCAGGAACAAAAGCTAACAGGGAAGGGCATCAGTGTGTATTTTTTGTGCGCAGTGGCAGAGCGCTGAAAAGAGGGGGCTGCCGGCACTCCCGCGCAAGACTGCTCAAAACGGACGTGTCCAGCCATGTTCCTTACACACACCGTGCACATCCCCAACCACTGTTTGTTTCCTTAGGTATGTCGTAGGTGTGGATTGATGTGTGTCTTAACACGAAACAGCTTAAAAAAGGAAAGAATGGATGGCTGTTCTTTTATTCACAGTTGGAGGTGGACAGAAAAGAATTCCCTTGTGTGTGATTGGGGCAGTGTCCATTCATAGCTTGATAAAGGCTGAAAATATGTAATACTATTGCTGCTAATGCAACGTTATTCATGTACAAACCTATACTGGCATTCGCGCATTAGATAACAGCATAACGGACTATTTTATTACGCTGAAAAAAGTAATGCATTGAATTTATTTGCTCTGAAGCTACTTTAAAAGTGCATAGGTTTATCAGATCCTGGTTATTTGATAATGTCTTTAATGTCTTACTAGCTTTATATATATGTATTTAACCCACTGCTGCTGTAGGTGCTATTAAAGCTAAAGAAGGAAAGGGAATGTACATCACTTTTAACTTGTTGCTTATAAAATATTGCAATATCGCAGAAAGAAGAATCATCAAACCATAAATGTATATATATATATATATATGCATACTACAGCATTGTGTCTGCATGTCTGTCATAAAGGGATACTAAGGCAAAAACGTGTGCACTAAGGCGACAAGTTCTCATGTCAAATGAATTTGAGCAGATTAACCAGTATATTTAGAAGGGTTATTCTGATCAGTCTGGAGTGAGCATCATGACAAACATCACAACGGAAGTTCAGAAGAACCTGAAGGATTTTATTTTCATCAATGTAGAATTCAGTAGGGCTGAATGATATTGGAAAAAATGGAGGTCCAGCATGTCATGATATTAATAATGCATGCAATATATTAAAGACTGGAGTAAAATAAATGATATTAGACAAATATAATCTACCTCTGGTAGATCTGTCATGAAAAATATTAGAACCGTGTGAATTTTCCTTTTGTATAAGTGGGGAAAAAAGCCCTGGTGCAGTAAATCAGATAAATAAAAAAAAAGAAACTGAGGACTAGAAACATGTTCTGTCATAATTAAAAGAAATTAATATCATCACCTTGGCACATTCATGCAGTTTGTGTCAAGCGTCGCGTTCAACGTCATCAACGTTCCCATCAGCTTTTTCCTATTAGGTTATAAAATAACACAAGCTTAATAAAAGTCAGTGGAGAAAATAATTACACCAGTGATGCTGTTCTCCAGACACAAGGATACATAATGCATTTTTCTTTTGTTATCAAATTATTAAAATATGCTGTTTTAGGTACAAAAAAAAATAATGTTTTTTAAAAAATAATGTAATAATTATAAACAGCCTTTAAAATGTGTATTTGATCATTGCAAAGGAAACTTTTTTTCCCAGTGCCTGCCGTGACAGTGTCAGGGAGACTTTCAGAGAAAAAGAATAACATTTTGTACTGGGATATCCGTTTCTGATTCCATGTGTGCTTCCACTCTCCACGACAGTGCATGTCTCTCCAGCCAGTGAGGTCAAAGTCCTTGTTTCTCTTCCACACTTTCAGACAGACGCTCATTCTGACTCATCACATTAGGCCTTCTCAGCACTGTTGTGGGAACGATAGGCGGTTAGGAAAACTCTTCAGCGTGGTGTTGTTCTGAATCGGTGGAGTTCATATAGTGCTTTTAATCTAATTATTTGGATGGCCCGCAAGGCTCTTTGGCCCTTTCTGTTTAAATGGCAGCATGGACGTTTTGCTTCTATTTTCCAGTCACAGCATGTCACCACAATACTCATATTCCCCACTGGCCCTTATCATGTGTTGTTTTGGAAGCTTTCTTCTGTCTCCCTTCATCTCTCTCTCTCACTCTCTCACTCTCTCTCTCTCTCTCTCTCTCTCTCTCTCTCTCTCACTCTCTCTGTCATGGCTTTGCTTTTTCTTTCTCTATTTTTTTGTCTCAATTACTCACTTTTGTTTGCTGTTTCTTTCTATCTGCCTACACTCTCTCTGTCTCTCCTAAACTTTCAATGAAGTCATGGTAAAAAGATTTTATTTAGATTTTCACAATTTTTTTAGTCGTTCACAAGTCTATTGGTCAATTCATCAATTTCAATTTTGACACAATGTAAAAAACCACTGCCAGATTCAAATTCAGTGTAAAACTTTTGTGTGACAGTGATGATATACAGTGTGTGGATGTACTGGTTTTGTGTATGACTAAATTGTGAGCATGTATTTAATTTCTACTGTCATTTATTTCTATTCCTAAATTTTACATAATACTTTAAATAGGCATGTCCCAATCTGATCCAGTCCAAATTTGGATCAGGCAATTGGGTATTGGCTATTTTAATCTCAATTCAGTTCCCAGTCTTTGTTTAAACCAGGGTGTTCAGAGAGCCATCTGGTAGCCTTAAGGTGCCATTAATGGACATTATTGTTAGGACATTAGGATGTATAGTTAGGATGTTCTCAGAAGGTAAATAAAAGAGTCTGCAATGTGGAGCTATTTTATAGTGAAACATGAAAACAGACCATAATATCTGAAACTTTTAGCTGCCAGTGGGAGAACCACACGCCTTTCTTTGTTTTTAAACCAGCACTGAAGAGAGGATTCAGAACCGAGTACAGGCTAATGCTAATGCTAATATACACTCTATAGAAACCCATATCACAGCACATTCGCCCACTAACTCAGTCCAGAGTGTGTAACACTACACACACACATGGTGGCTTGACTGCAGTGTTTTAAAGGAATTGGGAGCTGAATGGTCAGGGATGTGAGTCAGACAGTATTATACTGATATAATAAGATATTAAACACACGATAAAACATAAAAATGATAACACAAGTAAATATAAGGACAGTCTCTACTAAATTAAATCAGTCAGTCCAAAATGTCTCATTAGAGCTTTTTCTAAAAATAAAGTGCTTTTACTTTAGTATCAATCATCAGCACATCTTTTCTAAACTGTGTGGCTGTATTATTTGGGGTCAAATAATCTCTATAGCTTTAACCTTAAAACCAAAATGATGAAATGATGACATTAGCACATTTGTGTGTTTTCTCATTCACTATGTGTTCAGTGTGTTCAAATGTGTTGTGTGTGTGAGAGTTTGTGTCAGAGATATGTGTCAGAGTTCTGGTAGTCGGACAAAAAGTGTTAAAAGTGTAACTCTTGCAGTTCATTCCTTTCCTTCATGGATGTGGGTATGTAAGTGAAGTAATTTGAAGCAGGCTAGACGTGGTGCAGGAGTGTGTCTATCTGCCTGTGCAAACACATGTTCCTTCCGCCCTGGTCCCTCTCTCATGTTGTTGATAGATAGAGTGCAGTGAGTTGAGTAGCTGATGTGTATGTGTGTGTGTTACATCCATTTCTTGGACAGGCAAATTTGATAGTGTAAAACACTCCAGTGCTTAAGACCTTGAATGACCTTGACGTTTTGGCAAATCATCTCATGTTTCATTCTGTTTGACATGTAATAAAGATGTCAGCTATGTAACTTTGGAGTGAAACGAATCTTTCCATGTGAAACACACCAGAGTGCTGTTTCTCCTCAGTCATTTATTATTGCAGCCAAGGGAGCTGAATGCATCAGAATATGATATTTTCTATAAATGTTTCCCCCTGTACTATAGAGCGACTGTGGCTTTATAGTTTTCATAAGCTGATGTAATAGAAGCCCTTAAATTGAGCTGCTTTGGCAATGTATTATGGATGCATGAGTCAGTTCATTATGTTACATTAATTAAAGTGAGCTGAATATCATGGAGCTCGTTTACACCTGGTCACTTCACGTGACTAGTATCTGGATTGTATCCTGTAACATTTTATCCACAAGCATTTACACTCAGTAGCCAAATGCGCCTCTGGTTAGTGAGGCTGAAATCAAGATTACTGAATATGCATATATGAACATGGTCGATGCATGGCACTTATTACTAGTGTTTGGGTTGCACTGGGAGGGGTTTTAGTTGTCAAATAGGTCTTGGAGAAACGAATGGTATTACGCTGCTATAACGTGGCTCAAATGTGTCTCAGACCACCTCCTGAAGTGATTTGAGTGATCGGATTTGCGTCTGTTTTAAATGTATCTTGGGTGTGTTGACACCTTGCATGTGGCTTGACCTTATCCTGGTTTAATCCCAATACTCAAGACACATGAAGTGACCACATGTAAACAGGGTCATAGTGACACATGTTGCATTAACCCCTTTACACTCCAAGGCTTATTATTCAGTAACTACAGGGACTTCTGTGCAAACTGGTGGGGCTATTCATAGGCTTTTTAAGGGGTACCGGGTTATTATACTTACCTCTGCAAGAAAACTTCCAGAAGTAAATGAGTCGTTGAGCCCACACATAAGCATGGCCTGAACTCTTAAGTTATACCTGGTCAACATATCAATTTTACTCCAAACGATTTATTATTAATGACACGACAAATAAACGAAAACATAAGCTTGTCTTTGACAATGTCAAAACTTCAATAGTTGAAAAGTTAGTGTGTTGTTCGTTTACTCTTAGCTTTGAATCTTTTTTATCTGTTCTGACTCTTTCCTCTTTCTATGTAAATGGTCATGTGGGTCTGTATTTTGCTATTATAGTTTCTCTCTGGAAACTGTGGAATGCAAATAGTCTCCCCCATGCGATCTGTCGCCAAGAGAAAGTGAGCCAAGGTCAAGGGGAGCTGAAGGCCAAACTTTAGGCTGCCAGGACTCAGTGCGGCCTCCAGCACCCCTTCACCCTGCTGCAGCCCTGCGGCTCTTAACCTCCTCCAATATGACCAGTCTCTGGCCAATGTTCCCTTACTTATGAGCAGTCATCCTTTTTGAAGCTTGTCATTATTGTTGATAAGTTGTGTTCACCACAAAGTAGTAGAACCAGTCTCTTATATTTTAGTTGACTTATAGTGACATGCAATGCACCTTGTGGACTAGGGGTCATGTTTATCATGCTGAAGGTCCTGATGGGACATTTGTGGACCAGCAGAATGTCACAACTGCACATACACTCGCCAAGCACTTTATTAAGAAAACCTGGATACCAAAGTAATAATGCAGGTAAGATCTAAGCAGCCAGCTGAGCCACAGATACAGGCCAGCAGCTTCAGGTAATGTTCACACCAACCATCAGAATGGGAAAACAATGTGAGCTCAGTGATTTTTACTGTGGTATGATTGTTGGTGTCAGAAGGGCTGGTTGGAGTATTTTTAGAACTGCTAGAACTGATATTCTTTTCAGCACAACAGTCTCTAGAAAATGGTTCAATAAAATAAATAAAATAAAAAACAAATGAAAGGAAGCAATAAAAAGATCCAGGGACCATCAGTAACTCTGTTAATGAACCCAACCTGCCTTGTGCCAAACGTCCAGACTGGTGAAAGACTGCAGATCTGTGCAAAGTACTGGGAGGGGAATATTATAATGAAGCTCCTACTGGATTTACTAAGAATGTATTGTAAATACTGACTGTGCACTGGCCTGGGAAAAGCTTGTCTTTTCCAGACACATTTATTTATTTTCAATGCAAAAAATTAACAAAGTTCAAAATTTCATACAATTACCAAACAAGCAAGATCCACTTAGTGACATTGATTCTGATCTGTTGAAATAATCAACATCAATCATCTCGTACTCGTACCTCAAACTTAGAAGTTAGAATCTTGTCCAAGCAGCTATCATTCTGACCTAATCAGTCACAGTTTGAAACAAGTAAGGCCATAAAACATTTTTTCTCTCCTGAGAAAAAAATTGGCCTTCAGATCCAGGCCCACCAGAACACATTTTTGTAGATAATTGTAATTGTAAATTATAAATTAGCACCTTTTGTTGTAAAACTATCATCTAAGCCTTTTGAAGCTTGAAGTTTAAGACACCTCATCTACGCAAGTTAATCATTGGCTAACATGACCCATTGTATACGTCAAATACCTTTGATGGTGGACAGTTCTTGGCCAATTCTTAATGAGACCTATCAAACTATAACTAGAAATCTGGCTAGGGTAATACAACACAGACACCAACTGTGTACTGATGTGTGAAATGTTCTTGGAGAGTGCTATTGAGAAGTAGTGCTTTACAGCAGTTACATGCTGTGTCTTTGTTCCTTCTATAAACTCATTGGTCTTTAGTAGAGACCATAAATTGAGTGAGCCTCTATTGAAAGGTACCTGATTAGAAGTTTCTCAGTGCATCACAATGCCTTTTTGCATTTTTACACCCTTAGTCAGTCTTTGGCGTTCATTGCTGCTGTTCTTGGAGCAGTGGTTAGCGTATCACTAGACGTAACTGTCTGCCTGTCGTACTGAAACAGCCCAGTTGCACCCGGGGGCTTCCTTTGACCCTCCTCTTGCCCTGCCTGGGGCTTAAGGGGGCTGTCCTGATACTGACATAGGGGGCCACAGACTCCATTTCCCCACATCTTCCCTGCGTTTTATCTGAGACCGCTCCAAAAGAAAAACCTGCTTCAGTCGTCACCCAGGCAGGCCTGGAAGCTGGAGAGAAACACGCCAGACCAGTGCAGCGCAGTGTTTTTCGGGAAAGGCTCTGCATCGCTGGAAAACAAATGAAGTGATAAGCAGAGTCCTCGATAAGACGCAAGTCCTCGAGTTAAAGCAAAAACAGAAATGCAAATGACTGGTGGAGTAGGGAGGGGGGTTGGGGAGGCTTCCTCACTGTGACATGTTTGTGCCGGGCTCCAAGTACATTCTCTAGATAAAGGACGAGCTGAAGGCGCGCTAGGAATTTGATTTGATTCGAATAGCGGCGCGCAGAGCGGACGTGTGTGTGGAGTTGGGTCGATAAGGCCTAAACCTGTTCCCATGTTCCTCCTGTTTACCCTCATCTTCAGTTTGGACTTCAGCAAAACCTCAGCGCTGGAGGTGCTGTCCCAGAGTAGGCCCCAAATGGCACTATGATTGTGTGTGTGTGTGGGTGTGTTTGTGTTTACACTGCATTTAAAAGGCCATGTATACATCAGTGTCAGCTGGCAAGTTTGTTGATTGGGCTATGTGTTTGCCCGTGTTTGACTGTTTAACAGCATGTGCATGTGTTTGCCTTAAAGTGCCAAAGACTATGTGGGCGAGTGTTTGTTAAACTGTATGAGAGTGTGTGGGAGTGTGTTTGTCTGTTCATCTGAAACTGAGAGATAGAGAGAGTGTGGAGATGGAGTAGGTCTTCACCTGCCTCTATCTGCAATGTGATCAGCTGAGCTCACCCAGGTAGAGCTCTTAGACTGCAGCAGAGCTTACACAGGCCCTGACTGTCTAACCGGCATGATAGCTGGCACAAAGGACATCAACCAGCACCCTTATTTGACTCAGGCTGCCCTTTACCTTCTAAAACACCGTCCCTTTTCATCACAATCGAGTAATTGCCACTTGTCGATGCCCGTTTGATCTTCACTGACAAATGGTAATCCACAAAACAAGGGGAATTAGGAGAATGCTCCTTTTTGATGTCATTCAGCACAGAGACCAAAGTTTCGATTCCACTTACGTGAACACATCTTTTCTTTCCCCTTCGCCTGCTGCCATAGTGCAGCGGTAATCAGTACTGGTCATGGAAGGCCCACCACATTTAGATTTAGAGTAGGGAAGTCAACAACCTTTGGAGGTTCATCAGTTAAAACTGTGGATGAACCTATTAAAGTGCTTTGAGGAACCTTCAAAGAACCATTCTCTTGTAAAAAAAACTTTTCTTGAAGGTTCCATCCAGGAACCTTTCTTAATGGATCCTGCAAAAGTTCATTAAAGATTTCCTTTTAACAATGTAGAACAATGTAGAGCTAGAAACACTGGTCTAAATTAAACTGGACCCAACTATTCATATTGAAGTTTAGTCTGGTTTGGACTAAGGCTGCACAATTTTAGCATGGTCATTGCAATGTACACATGTGCTATAGTCACATCGCAGGATGTACAATGTCATGCAAGGCAAATAAAATGTAATTTTTCATGACATATCTTTCAGAGGGAGATTATATCTGCACATTATCATTAATTTTACTCATATCCTCAATATACAGAGGGCAGCATTAATGTCACAACATGTTGTATCACTGACTGGAGAAAACTGGTAAAACTCCTGTGTATATTCCTGTATTCCAACAAAATAAGGCAATGTCTGTTTTTTCTAATATAGTGCAGCCCTAGTTCAGAGGTAATTTTTCAACCGTGAGAAGGGAACAGGTTAAAGATTTAGTTTCTCCCACCTTTAAAAAAATTCCCCAGAGTTGATCCCTCCTTTAGTTAACTTAGTTAATTTAAATAAATATAGCTTAAAATACTGTTAAAGGTGCTGTATATGATTTTTGTCCAAGACACGTTTCTGTAAAACTCGCTAGTTTGTTAACTAGCTGTTTGCATGCTGGAAAAAAAGTCTGGAGTTCGTACTCAGCCCGGGCTCTGTAAACGGGAGACCAACAAAGTGGCTCGGACCAAGAAATACAACAATATTCCAAGGAAATGAGCAACAGGGGGCATTGGTGCTCATGCACAGAACTGGGAAAGGGGAAGAGTATGGGAGATTGTGTACCTGGCATTTGCTGGCTACATGTTAAATTACATGCACAGAGCTTTTTAAAGAGCACTTAGTGGAGGGGTGTGTTTGTTATGCCGTTAAGTTCAAATATCATCAGTTCTCCAGAATCGTATACAGCTCCTTTAAGTTTAAAATAGATAGACGTAACGATAATGAATATCTGATAATGGCTGTCAGTGTCACTATGTTAACAGGCTCTGTTAAGAATGTGAGGTTTTCTTTAGGGATACACGATAATATCAAGATCATATTGATATCAGCAGATTAAATTGATTAAATTTATAAACCTATAGAAATAAGTGTTACATGTAATCCAGGTGAATGTAGTTCAAACCCAGATAGCAAATCATAGATTGTTTTTTGTATGTTTACTACTTTCAACCAGCCCACA
Organism: Salminus brasiliensis; assembly: GCF_030463535.1. Lineage (NCBI taxonomy): Eukaryota > Metazoa > Chordata > Actinopteri > Characiformes > Bryconidae > Salminus > Salminus brasiliensis. Next base: position 17,821,406 of record NC_132895.1, read on the forward strand.
TACCGCCATAGATTGCAGAAACAGTTGGGCCAATTTTGACCCAAAATACATAAAACTTTTCACATGATAAGCTGCATGTGGGCCACATGTTGACAAGAGATCAAAATGCCATGACAAAGCTTAAGTGTGGATGCAACAGCTGGGCCAGTTGACCCACAATACGCTTTACGTCATTGCTATGAGTGTCCTGTATTTGGCCCAGAATTGTCAGTTATCTGGGAAAATGCACATTTTAAAAATCCCCACAGAATGTTGTCAGACTGCGGCTGGGTGTAGATGGAATTTTCTTAAGCCATAGTCAGGTTTGGACAGAATTACATCTGACTGCAGTCTGTGTGATTAAACCTCTAGGTCATCAATAGCTCTATCATGGAGCAGGCAAACTGGTCGTAACGCTGATTTTTTCCTTGCCTCAGTGTTTTGACACCTCCACCTCTCCTGACACACTGTACGCTCATCCCCCTGTTTCTCACCTCCACAAACGTTGGCCATTCGATGTCCTGCAGGCAACGTTACCACACCATCTGGCTTCGTCGTGGTCATCATGGCGGCTAGCGCAGCTCAGAGGTGGGCTTTTAAAGCCGCTGTGTGACAAGGTGCTCCGGTGTCACTCTCCGACGTGTGAAGAAGCGTTTCTCGGCCTGCCGCTGCCAAATCGCACCCTATTGGCTGCCGTGTTGCTATGCATATGCCTCGGCGTGAAGTCCCCTCTCAGAAGACAGATGTCCATTTGTGCCTTATGGAAAGCTCCCCATTTGGGCCTGAGTCTCTGAAAAAGCTCAAGGCACCTAACCGCTCCTTCCTGCATAGCTCCCTCCATTAATCAGCTAATGATGAGCTGAACACATGCGGCAGCAGATCGATGGGTCTCAGTGTGTGGAGGAGGCCAAGTTAAAGCTAAGAGCAGCGGGAGGCAGGGTCGGCGACAGGAGCATGATTGACAGCTGGGTGATAGAACAAGTGGACAGATGAGAGGGAGAACGAGCCGCTGGAATCTCATTTTGGTGGAGGCCTTGAGAGTGGAGCATGCTCGCTGCAAGAATGTGTCATTCTCTCTCTCTCTCTCTCTCTCTCTCTTTTTCTCTCTCTCTCTCTCTCACTCTCCTCCTAGCCGCAGTGTTTCCCTGCAGACTAGGCAGAGGCTACCTCATGGACATCTGTCTTTTCGTGTGGCGCAACGTTTCTCTCTCTCTCTCTCTTATTCTCTCACTCTGTCTATCTCTCTCTTTCTCTCTCAGGCTCTCTCTCCCCTCCCTTGTCCTGAATGGTTTCCATGGTGACAGCTGTGCTCTGCGGAAACGGCAGAGCCTGGTTCTCGCTAGAGCAGCTCTCCATTAAGCACTTACACACACACACACACACACACACACACCACGATACTCGCCCTCAACTATGAAATACAGCCATTGCCACTGTGAACACTGCCACCATACATGCCTGTGCACTGCAGTTATTTGCAGCCAGGATGTCAAAAACTCAGCTCCAGCATGTGCCCATCTGTTCATTCAGAACATATGCAAATGCTCACTGCTTTTATTTAAGCCTTTTCTTGGAAGCGCCAACCTCGTATGCTCTCGCATGAACTCTGGTCTCATACAGTGATGTGTGTTACCCCCTATAGACATCTCTCCATCTCTGATTTTGCTCCTCTTATCCTCTGCACACCCTCTTTCCAGTTTTGTACAGTGCATGTGGGCTGTCTCTCTCTTTCTCTCTCTAAAGATTTTATCCCTGTGGTGGTGGTGTTGGTTGAGAGAGTGTATGTGTGTGTGAGTGTGTGAGAGAGAGAAAGAAAGAGCCTGCGCTGACCTTGAGGGGGGAAGCTTTCATCAAAGCCTCAAGACGTCAGTCACATCTGAGAGGACAGCTGTCTGAGGCTCAGCTGCCAGCGTGCAGATCCTGAACACGCTCGAAATACACTCCACCGCCTCGATCGATACGGACGCATGTTAACTCCGGACGTGTTTTTTTTTTTTTTTACATTTTTTTTTTTTACAGCGCTTACACTTAACTCTGCTCCTCCCCAGGGGGACTCTATGAGAAACATGCCCTGATGGTTGGTCCAGGTCCAGGGCCAGAGCAGAGTACCCTTGATTATCTGCAGATACACGGCTGGCAGCGGGCGGCAGAATTATTTGGAGAATAGACGGAGGGGAGAGCGGAGAGGTGGGCTGGATTTTGCCTAGCTGTGTTTTGGCAATATTAGTCACAGCTCTCATTAGACCTGATACTTCTTTGTGAATATGTTTTAGCAGGGTCAGTCCATCAAGCTGACAGCATGTTTTGGCTGCCATTGCTGGGTATTAGCTGGGTGTGTGGAGAAAATAGATAGAATCTCTTGGTTTATTGCTCTCTCTCTCGCTCTCTGTGTGTGGAGAAAACAGACTGTTTATTTCTCTTTCTCTCCCTTCTCTCTCTCCATCACTCTTCCCTCCCTTTTTACATTTACATTCATGGCATTTGGCTGAGGCTCATTTCCAGAGCCACTAACCTTTGTTTCATGTTACACAAATACCTTACTGGTTGCCTTACTGGTGCAGAGTCTGACACTGTGAATATGGTGTTGTTATCCACTACTACACCAACCACTCTGTTTATTCTCTCTATATGTCTAATGTCTTATGTCTCTTTCTTCAAAGAAATGCTGGGTCTTCTTTCTTTCTTTCTTTTTTTCTTTCTTTCTCATGCTATATCCTTTCCCCACTACTATCCTCTATCCACTCTCTTTTCCCCTCCTTCTCTTTTGGTGGGTATTAGCTGGGTGGAGAAAACAGCTAGAATCACTGTTTATTTCTCTTATTTTCACTGTTTATTTCTCTCTTTCTCCATCTTTGTACCTTCTGTTCCCCACCCTTTTAGTCACATTAGCAGGCAAGTGTTAGGCTTAGAGATGTCTGAGCCCACCCTTTACACTTTTTTCTCCTCAACACCACAAGCCCCCATCCTCCTCCCTCCATCATGCCCTGAGAACTGCACGCCCATCTAAACAAGCAGATGGGTGTTTAAAATCATTATGTCTCCCAAGATAAACTTCTATGCTCGTGAAATGGCAGTGGTGTCTCAGGGCAGTGCGTGTGATGATGTGCAGGTTCAGTGGAAGGCTGGTGGGAGGGGGAAAGGGGGAAAGGACAGGGCACTTATCTTCTTACATCTGGGAGGAAGTGTTGGGGTAGGGGGGTTTAAGGGGGTCCGGGAGGCAGAGATGGAGCCTGGGAAGAGAAAGCAAGTTCAGGGAATTCAAGCCCAGGACTTATAGGGAGGTGGCTTCATATGCTTTTTATTTACGTTTAATGTCAAGCGTCCCCACCCAGCCAATCCCAACCATGAGTGCTTTGGGGCAGCGGGGGCTGGGAGACAACAGATGCTTCTTAAAATTATCTGAGAAAGAGAGAGAATGTATAGAAAGGATTGGGGGATATTTTTAGTAAAACTTGGATAACTAAAGACCAAAGTGAGCTTTATCCAATAAAACACAACCTTTACTTTCTCCTCCTGTTAAACAGGCGTGACTTTTGACTTAACTCAGACTCTAGGCTTATTATTATCACTCACTGTCTTCTAACTTATGTAAATTACACTCTTTAAACAGGGGTTCTTAAAGGATTTTTTATAGCTTTCGAACAGTACAGTTTAAAATGATGTCATAATTATCCTAGTTAGCAACCAAGACTGTCTGCTTCCTCTTAGTTGTCATTTTACAGTTGTGGTCAGAAGTTTACATACTCTCTTCATGAACATTAATGTCATAGCATATTTTTGACATTTTAAGGCCATGCTGCCTTGCCATCAGGGGTTGGAGTCTGAGAGAGCACAATTGGCCAAGCTCTCTCCGGGTGGATATATGGCGCTCTCTTCACTCATCACTCTTAAAGCGGAATTGGCCAGCACAGGCGTCTGTTAGCTTGTGTGGCGGAGCGTGTCGGCAGGCTGAAAAGAGATATTGGCTGGCTTTGCATGTATCAGAGGAGACATGTGTTAAGTCCTTGTGTTAGTGCTTAACAGTTGGCACAGTGTTTTTGGGGTTGAATGCCTTACCAAGGCAAACTACTCAATCTTTGTCTCATCTGACCATAAAACTCTCCTCTTTGTCCAGGTGGTCAGCGGTGAACTTTAGTTTAGCTTGAAGGTGTAATGTTTTGGAGCAGAGCTTCTTTCTTGCAAGCCTGTGCCTTGGCTGTTCTTGAGTTGTTCCTGACCACCCGAACCAATTTTCTCTCTTCTGAGGGTGGCAATTCGGGTGTTCTTACAAACTTCGGTGAAGTGGCTACACTTCCCAATAACTTGTACTTACGTACAGTTGCTTAAACTGATGATCTTAAATCCAAGCGACATTCTTGATGTGTAAATCTATGATCATCTTTTTTAGATCTGCACTGACCTCCATAGACTTCCTCGTCCTGTTTGTTGGTCAATCCAATTAGTGCTGTCAAATAATTTTTTTTCTGACCACAACTTTAATTTTACATAGAACATGTTGATCTCTGTTGATCTCATTTTAAATGCTACTAAAGCTTAGCATTTATGTTATGTTATTGACTATAATAATTTTTCATGTTAAAATCACAAAGGTTTTCTGCTGGGAACAAGGCCACCTGACCTGAAGTTAATAGCATGATGCCTTGCAAATATTATCACATGTTCTTTAAATGTAATTAAAGTGATCTAACAAAAAAGTCAAAAAATAGCCTATTTGGTTAGTGCCAGAACATTAAAACATCAATATCATCAAACTTTCACAAGTACCCCATTGGCAGAATAGCCACCAGGGGGCCGACCAAAAGAAGCTTTGGATTAAGTCACCTAACTAAATGAGATTCCTGTTTTGTGGAATATCCCCAAGAGCTTTACCAGGGCCGTGTCTCCAGTGATGCTCCTCTCTAGGAACAGCTGGAAGCATTCAAAATGGTCATCATGCCGGTTCTATGTTTGTGAATGCATGACACTGATACTCTACTCTCGGCTTCCCACCTGGGCACGATGGGCGGTTGAGCAGGGAAAGTGAAAGAGATCCGCCCTAGTGTTGTTCTGCAGTGTTGTGATTCTGTACTGTCGTGTAACAGCCTATTGCAACACGTCTCACTCCTCATAACATTTTCCAAGTCAGTGCCAATCGGACTATTTCCAGAGCACTCCTTGAGCAACTACGCTTTCTAAATATAAAGCGTATCATATCATTGTACTCAGACTGAAGCCATCAGTAGGTCCCAACTTTTGGGTTCTTCACTCTTGTATCTGCGTACGTTCCGCTACACCTTCTTTTTGCTCTAGTTAGTGAAAAGTTAGTGGATGTTAGGCCCATTAATAAGATTAATAAGTTAAAACGGTAGGGGTTTAAAGTGTTAATTGCATCTCAGCTGCATTAGTTGTTTGTTTAGTAGTGACACTATTATGCAAATGAACAACTTCCAGTGAATTTGCTTTTCATCTCACCGACTACTCACACACGCACAAGACACACATGTACACAGACACACACTCACATGCAGGTGCCGACGACGAGAGCACAAGTAGATAACAAGCTGCGTCTTGCCTGGGTGTTCTCCGACCCACACCCGGAGTAGCTGCACCGCTCAGTCATTACCACTGACAAGTTCGCTCACCACACGGAAACTGTCAGACACATTCACACACATAAACACACACACAGTTCCCACCCTCCCTCCACACACTCGCACGTACAGTGGATATTTAGCTGCTACATGGCCTTTGATGTTGTCTGAGTGGGGGATTGTGCTGAGTGGCCTGGCCTGCTGGGACATGACCCTCCTCCACACGTATACACACACTTTTCTTCTGAATGGTGACATGAGTTTGGAGGGGGCAGAGCCAGGAGGGCCCCCTGAACCATAGCACCATGACTCACAAGGAACAACATGGAGCCCTCTGCTTGCTGCAGCTTTTTTTTCTCTTCCTGCTTTTGTTTTCTAGTTTCTGCCTTGGTGTAGGTGTTGGAACGAAACCCAACCGTCCCGTTGATACCTGGAAAATGTGATGTGCTTGAGTACATCAATTCCACATGGACTAAATACCTAGATACCAACCATTTATTTTTAACCTCCAAACAGTATAAATTGCCTGATGTCTGTATGTACCATATTTAACATTAAAATCACCAGCAATAACAGCAGTTTATCCAGATTTCCCTCACTGTAAACTATTCCTCTGGTAATCATCTATCTGAATATGAATGTATTTTTACTGCATTTAATGCTTAAACAGCTATACAGTCTCTAAACATTTGAAGCAGCAGTATGTGAGAATTGTTTTTTCTTGCTTCTGGGCTTCCTCTGCAGTTGGGAAGTGTAATGCTTTACACATGCATCCAGTATAGATGCTGGTTCTGAGGAATCCAGAACCAGCATCTATACTGGAGCGTGACTCTGATTACGCAGCATTGCGCAGTTCTCACAAGCGTTGTCCAGGCCCGCTTCACCAAAGTTACACAGTGCCGTAGCCAGCACATCGAGTCTGGAGTGGGAATGATATGTTATTCTCCCTATTACAAGTCATTGAAGCATCATAATGATTTTGAAGCTGCTGTTTTAAGGAATGCTAGAAATGCTAGATAATGTTGCTTAAAATACATAGACAAAATCAAAGTCAAGATCAAGACAATAAATCAAGATATCGGTTGCATCCATACATTTTATGTTCATTGGAAATTAAATATACACTCACCATCCATAATATTAGAATTGATGTGAAGTGAATAACATAGATTGCACCATCAGGCAGGTCTTGTGGGGTATTTCGGTTTGCTGTGGTCAGTACCTACCAAAAGTGCTCAAAAAAGGAAACCAATGAACCGTTGACAGTGTCACAGGCACCAAAGATCCATTGATGTGCATGGTGAGTGAAGGATATCCTATGTGGTCATCTCCCACAGAAGAGCTACTGTCCAAAAATCTATTCAAATAAATATGTGTCTTCTGACGATGCTTGACACGTGCCTATGGAATGATCACAGAGATATATATACACGTTTGCCCTGGTCAAGATGTTTACAGAATGACATCATGTCGCTAGCCGAGACACTACAATCGGCTCATCTCAGGCACACAGGCACATCTTGATCCTGGTCTGTTTTAAGGAAACCCTTATGCAGACAGTGTTATGATCCTCTATCTGGTGCTCCTTATCTGAACCGAGGTGCCTTGCTTAAAGGCACAACAATAGTGGGGCCCATCAGAGGGATTTGGACCCATTGCCACCATACATCCACTCTTACTCAGCATTCATTACTCATTCTCAGTTCTGTAGGTTCATGAAAAATATGACACAGCTTTTTTGGAAAGCTTTCAGTCGTGCAGGTTTTGTTTTTGCAGAAAGAAAATAATACTTTACATATTTGACAGGTTTTTGTCATTTCTTGAGACTAAAACAAAGAAGATGTGGTTCTTGTTTGGCTGTTGGTATGCTAAGCACTGGCATGCTGTATTCTGCACAGAGCATGAAGTTGTTGTGGGCTTAGGGAAATATTGATAATGTCATTATGGTGATTGACTAGTTCATGATGAACATGAATATCATCATCAAATGTATAATTTAAATGGCTGCTAGCCAGCTGCCAAGCTTTGGGACAGACCCCTAAAATTACCCACGTGGGAGAGCTCGGAATTTTCACTTTACCATTATCACTACAGCCCGTTTCCTTTTTCCAGTGTCTCCTTTCTTTGTTGTATTTTTCTGTCTTTCTTTGCTTCTTTATTGATTTTTTTTCTTTCTTGTGTCCTTGCTTCATACTCCTCCATGTCCTTGCTTTATTTCTTGTTTTTATTTATTCTCTCATATGTTTCATATCACTCTGCTCTCATATTTTCTGTTCTGAGGTGGGAGTCTCGATATGTGAGGATGAGCGATACTACAGTGGAAGTGACACACTCTGAGAGAGCAAGTACACTGAAACATATCTATATATCTGTAATCAGATCAATCAACTTACCAATCACTGACTCCACACTTTTAAAGAATAAGGATGTTTGGATTTTGGTTCTCTTAAGAACATTCGTTAGCCGGTTATTAAAGCAGTACTGACGCAATTCTCAGCCTAATCTCTATACTACATCTGTACAGTAGAGTTGTGTACTGTGGGTAGTAATTTAGACACAATTCAATCAAGGAAAGTGTCCCATCATTTCCAGAAGATAGAGGAGAACCAAACACCTCTCACCTCCCTGTAAATTTCTGACAGCAGTGTATCACAATGAATACGTTGAAATAATGGCATATTTCCTTGAGATTATGACTGAATATTTTGAAAAATTAGTCTTATATCCAAAGATCCCAAATTCCGCAATATGTCATATTTAATATTTTCAAGTTGTAAAAATAATTTTGTCCTCTACCTGGTGGGAAGTGGAAAATGATTTGTTTTTATTTAATTTTAGTTTTTGGAAAAGGAAATGTATGGCTGTATGCTAGAGGTCTGCACAAGACTGATTTTTGTAAGTCCCCCTCCCACAAGATTTCACCCCACTCCCACAGAAAATCTGTAAAATTTGTGCCGCTCTCACCCACAACCTTAATGTTTTGGCCCACTCTCGCTGGCGTAGTCCTGTAGAGGCTTACTGGCATCCAGTATTTGTTACAGTCTTTTCACTAATAAACTGTGAAGAAATGATTTTCTGCTGCAACAATAATACGGAAATCATGGCCATCAGTACTAATTCATTTTACTGTGAAGTAACTTGATCATCGGCTTTTTATTCCCAATAAACACAAAGCAAAAATTAAACCACAGTATGTTTATTTTTGGTGGGCTATGCACAGCTGTGGCCATCTGACCGTTTCCCAGCCGTCTCTATAACCTGCGACTGCGTTCCAAACCACACAGTCCTATACTTTACACACTGCACTAATAAATGCAGTTCTAATGGTGGGGTACTATTTGTGCGTACTGTTTAGTGTAGTAGTTTGTGGTTTGGAACACAGCCTATAAGAATGAATTCAATTACAGGATTTCTGCACTGGGCTAATTCAGTCCTGAAAGGGGAGCATGGGCGGGCCATTAGCCATTCCTGTGAACATCCCAACCACTCCTACAAACATCCATGCATGTTTAAGCTTTGAAAATTTTGGACTTTTTATGTGTTTTCTGTAAGCATGTATACTCTAGACTTCGTTTCTGAGTGTTTATTGACTGTTCCCAAGCTCCGCCTTATTTTTTTTGTCCTCGAATCGCTGCTTAGCAATCATTGCTATCTGCCTCAATAATCTTTCAGTTTGTGTGGTGCCCACCCGGCTAGACGTTTTTTTCTTAGAACATTTTATCTCTTAAATGAAAAAGCTTAAAACAAAGTTAATAGAATGTTATTGTAACTTTTTTTTACGTTTTACGCTTACTCATTTATTCTATAAATATTGCAAGTTCAGAATTTAACCTTTTTATGATCAGTGTAAATTATGAAAATATTTTATTCTTTGTTTTAAATATTAAATGCTCTAATTTTTAGGTTTGGATAGCTTTTTGTGACATTCATTAAATGTAATTTATCAGTGCAATATCAGTATGATCATGTATTGTTGTTTTTTTATTGTAATGGATTTTCTTAATTGTGTTTGTGTTTAGAATTTCAGTAACATTCTCTGCTAGCTGGGCAGGAACTCTTTACATTTGAATCGTAAATCAAGTCAAGATGCAAATAGTCCAAAAATACATTTTGTGTGTGCTTTTGCAGGAAGCTCGATTTTGGGTGCTTAATAGTTAGTTTTTTAGAATGAGGTTTTAGGTGATGCCACAGACCTTCTGTCTCCCGTGTGACGAGAATATCTGCCAGTGAGGTAGCACTACCCCTCAGGTCAGGTCAGTTTTAGGTCATCTCCTGGCTTGAATTTCCTCATCTCCTCGTGTCAAGGAAATGTTCTATCAAAAAGCGGTTTGTAATTAATATGTAATGTTGGGACTACGTCCTGAAGAAATACAGGTGGTTTAAATGGAGCAAGAGGCTCCATAATCATAGTCCAAGTCCAAGTCTGATTATATGTCCTCATTTAAACAGTTTACGACTGTGCTCACATGTCTACATACATTTGATTCAGTCAGTGGCAATGCATGTTCACACTGATCTGCCCAAAATTACAAACTTGTGTCACTGTCCAAATACTTATGGTTCCAACTGTATGTCTCTACTGAGATTTTTTGACCACAAATTAAAAAAATGATCTTCTGTTGCTCTTCTTCAGTAAAACTTGGAGTTATTCTTGGACAACAAACATCAGAGTGTCAGTTTTCAAAAGACACCAAGACATCTGTAGTCCACATTGTGCTAGAAAAACAAACACCAATGAAGTCATGTTCAGGATTTGTTATTTCTTGTGTCCAATAAAAATATTGTAGATGCAGTTAAGACATTAAGATGATAATGCCATTATATGTTAAACTACATTATATGCCCAAGTATTTGTGGACACATGGATGCATTCAGCTACTTTAAGTAGCACCCATTGCTGACACAGATGCAAATGCACATAAATAGCTTGTCTTGTCCCTGTAGAGAAGTACTACCAATAGAATAGGATAAACATGAGCGTATTTGCACTATGCCTAAAGCCAGGCGTGGGCTGGAGAGGGATAAAGACCCCCAGCATTGAGCTGTGGAGCAGTGGAACTGTGTTCTCTGGAATGATGGATGGGTCATGCTTTGGGTTTGTGTTGCAGCCAGTGCCATAGGGAACATGGTAGAGAGAAGAATGGGATTATAAGGCTTAGAAATGTAATTGAGTTGACAGTTTTCAATTAGAATTAATGACATACTGTACTTCAGGCCTGGTTTGCTAATCAAAGGGTGAAACCTTTGAAAATACTGTTTGTAATGTTTGTTTTAGTTACAGAGGCTGTGTTTACTACTGCTCACTAACATTTGTCAAAGGTTGCCCCAAATCTGGCTTTAGACTGTATATATCATTTAAATACATCATTTTTTCTGATTTTACCCCATTTTCTACCCAATTCAGAAGGCCAATTACCCCATCTCTGTTCATGTAAACTCCCCCAACACTAGGAGGGTGAAGACAAGCACATCTCCTCCGACACATGTGAAGCCAGCCTCCTTTTAAACTGATGCAGCTCTAACTGATGCGGCTCCCCAGCTCCAATACAACAGCTAACAAACAGACGTCACACTAGGACTGACGTAGGAAGTGTCATAAACCCACCCCTAAGAGAGTGGGGCCAATTTTGCTCTCTCTGAATCCTGCTACGCATGGCAAGCTGCATGACCTAGGATTCTAATCAGTGATCTTTGTTAAATATAAATCTTAACTTTGGTGTTAATAATGCGGCTAAGCTCACAGCACAGATTCCCCATGCACCCATGTATGCCTGGATGTTGGAGTTTGCTGCTCAACAAACACAGGCTTTTACTTGCTGCTTTTTGCTGTCACGGGCGTTGCAGTACAGCTCTGACTGTATACTGTTGTATGCTGGGTGGTTAGCTATGTGTGAATGTGCAGAGAGGAGTCTGTCAACTTAGGTTCCTCAACACTCTAGCAGGCAAAACTACTTGGTGAAACACGTTGAAACTCGCCTACAGTACAGGGTGGGAGACCGAACACAAAAGCCGAAGGGTAGAGGGTGGGGGTGACTGGGCAGAAAGGGGGAAACGGAGTAAGGAGGGAGATAAGAAGAGGAGATGTGGCTGTGTCCACTCACATCTGCATTGTTTTATTAGGCCACTTATCTGGCAATCTAAATAGACTGGCGGAAACGCTAGATGCAGATTCTGGTTTTACTGCTGCGTCACAAAGGGAAGTTTGTTTTGTTCAGAGTTTTCTTGGGGGCATAGCTGCAAGTGGGTTCGGCAATGGCTGTTCAAGAGATGCCAAATCCTCTAAATAAAGGGAGGGAGCTCAGAAACATAATCCCACTATCTATATCTGTTAAGTACTCAAAAAACGGTATCTACATGCAGATTTAATCTACAAGTGGGCATGTTGGCCATACCGGAAAGGATGTTGCATCTGCATGTTCTTCATTAGCCATATGGACCAGTGGCCCGTAGGGAAGTGACAGTGAGGAAGTATTTGGAAATACAAGGAAATATTACACTACAATCTCCTTGCAGACGATCAGTGTTTATTCCACCAGTAAGCTTAAGCGTAACCAGTACGCAGAATAAGCTGTTAATTCATTGGGTCAGAAAAGAAAAAAAAATCAGTGTGATCTGTAGGCTTTGCAGGATACAGACTGTGAATTTCGATCTAGTCCATATATATATATATATATATATATATATATATATATATATATATATATATATCGCCGGGCTGTCGATAACAAGGTTGTGGGTTCAATTCCCTGGCTTGGCAAGCTGCCACTGTTGGGCCCTTGAGCAAGGCCCTTTACCCTCTCTGCTCCCCGGGCGCTGGAGTTGGCTGCCCACCGCTCTGGGTGTGTGTACTCACTGGCCCTAGTTCACTAGTGTGTGTGTGTGTGTTCACTACCACAGATGAGTTAAATGCGGAGGACACATTTCGCTGTGCGGTGTACACTGCACAGTGACAAATACGTGCACCTTTACCTTTACCTTTTACATATATATATATATATATATATATATATATATATATATATATATATGGGATTATCAGGAAGATTAATGAGGCTATGTTTAGGTCTGGTTAGCAGGACAGAGATCAGGGTTGCAGATAAGAAGACAGATAGAAGTGACAGATGCTAACAAGCAAGCCGAGTTTCCGTTAAAACAAGGGGGCCTGAACAGTCCAGAAGGGTTAAAAAATAATGTATATGTATTTGTCTCTACTGTATGCTTCTGTCGTAGCAAGCAAGGGGGCTTCTGTAGCTGTATCAGAGTGAAGGTACCTGAAATTGCCTCATTAACCTGTGACCTTTGACTTGGGGCTTCAGATTAGACCCATGAAGGCATGTGAGCGGGGGCAGCTTGAGTTCAACAGGGCTCCTACTGCACTTATCTCTGTCACAGTGGTACTGGTTCCTGCTCTCTTCTCTTAGTGATACAAGTTTCCTCTCTAGTGATTTCCAGTTCCCTCTCTCTCAGTGTTACCAGTTATATGCCTTCTCCCTCTACGCTCATTGTTACCTGTTACCTGTCACAGTGGCACCAATTACCTGTCTCTCAGTGGCACCAGTTCCCTCTCTCTCAGAGTTACCAGTTACCTGTCCCTCAGTACTACCAGTTACCGGTTACCTGTTAACAGTTCCCTTTGTCAGTGGTACCAGTACCATCTATCAGTGATACCAGTCTCATCCCTCAGCTGCATGAGTTAACTTTATTTCAGTTGTCTCAGCTCGCTCTTCTTAGCGGTACCAGTTACCTCTGTCAGTAATGTTACCTTAAGCCTCAGGGCTTGGAGGGCATTCTGCTTATCTGGAGCTTCCAGACAGTGAATAGTTAATTGCCTGACAGCAATGGGAAATGCCTCCCTGGCTCCCTCCTTCTCTTTCTTCTCCTCCCTCTCTTCTTTCCTCTCTCTCTCTCCCTGTCTCATTCTATCCCTCCCCTTCTCTCTCTCTCACTCTCCGTCACTCTTGCTATCCCTCCCCTTCTTTCTCTCACCACTGTCTTGCCCTGTCTGTAGTCTCTCTCTCTCTCTCTCTCTCTCTCTCTCTCTCGCTCGCTCTCTCTGTCATGCTGTAAGTAGGTGTTTCCCTGTGTGATGGGAGCGAGTGTATATAGGGCACAAGTGCTCTGACAAGTTCAGAGTCTCGAGCGCGCCTGCCACACACTACCCCCAGGACTATCTGTGGTTTTTCTTTTCTGCCTAAGTCTTTTTTTTCCTGAGTGGATTTACCCTTTTTTTGCGCCGATACCAAAAATGTCAGAAAGTGGGAAAAAGAAGGAGAGAAACGGGAGGAAAAAAGGAGGAAAGAAGGAGCGCAAGGAAAAGAACAGTAATCCCACACAAGGTGAAGGTGTGTGTTTGTGTGTCTGTGTGTGTATGTGGAGTTTCTGAGGGGTGGAGTGCAAGGCTCAGGGAAGAATATCTCATCTTGTCTTGTCAAAGCTTGCTGGCTGCTTTGTCACAAGGGAGAACTTCCTAAAGCAGGCAGCGTGTAGCGGCACATCTGGCTGCTGTGGCGTAGCTGTGTAATTGAGCTTTTTGATTTTTGCCGTGCGAGCCTCAGCCCGAGCTTTTTGACGTGTCTGGACCTCCCTGCTATCACGCCATGCACTTTTACAGCCTTGCGGTGGATGTATGCCTGCCTTTGCTAGTGTAGCTTGATTAGTGCTATTGTTGCTGGACCCCGAGTGCTAGAGTATTTCCCTTTGTGCTTACAGTCACTCTTGTCTGGCCACTTAGCCAATGGTCCTATTGATTCATTCACTGAAGCAGTTAACTGTGCAATTGCAGACTCACAGTGCAGCATGCTCCCGCTGGATGTGAAGGAGGCTGCACTGCTGGGCTTCAGGGGCACTTACTGCAGGAAAGCCTTTACTACTGCTGTACTGTTGCAGTGTCATTGCTACAGCCGTCTGAGTGGGTTCAAGTTAGCGGGAAACTCTTGCACAGCAAGTGGAGTGTTTCATGCTGGTGCTCTTTCTCTCTCTAGCTCTCTAGGTTTCTACATGCCATGACTTGTCATTGCAGTCTGACCTCAGGGTCAAGGAAGAAGAAAAGGCCCCTATTTTACATATACAAAGTTCAAATACTCTGTAATGCTATCCTGGTGGATTTTAGTTTGCATAGTTGCATATCCAGAGTGTTTCGTCCCTTCTACTTCCATGTTTCCTCTATTCAGACAGTTGTCCATGGGTAAAGTCTTCTTGGGCAAATACAGACAGGCTAACTCTAAACTACTGAGATGCAGACACACAGGCTCCATTCTTAAAAAGTAAAGGTGTCCAAAAAAAAGGTGGTTTGGAGTGATACTATAGAGGAATAAGAAGTCTTTGATCAGACAATCATTTAATCAGTTGTTCTTTACAAAGCATTTTTTGTAAATTTGCCAATTTACCCTTTTATTTGCATTTTAGTTTTAAAGAACATTCACATAATGTAAAGGCCCAATAAAAATTGAGGAAACTTTATTTGTAAAAGGGTAGGTGAGAAGTTTCTGGAGGACTCACCTTGATCTGAGAAACACCAGATTAGGGGCTCACAGAGACAATGTGGAGTATTGTATTGTCTCTCAGTCACCTCCTCCCATACCACCCATTCATTTCTAGGCCTCTCCATGGCCCTCCTTGTGGGAAGTTTCTTTTTGCTCTATCACCCCGAGGCTGTGGTTTATGCAGAGTGTGTTTGTGTGTGTGTGTAAGAGAGAAAGAGAGGGAGACCTTTTGTCATGCATCACACTTCTCCCATTATTTTCTGCCCTTATTTTGCGACAACGTTTGACCTCCTTACACACAAGTATAATATAACACAAGTCAGTGTGAGACACAACATCCAGTGGCTATGCCAGTTTTTCTTCTGGAAGTGTCTGCATTTAGACGCCGGTCTGAATCTGTAGCAAGTGGCCCAGTAGAGAGCGGTGTCTTCAAATGATGCTAATCTCCTCTGCTTTGTCTACTAAAAACAAAGCAAAGCCAGGAAGAAAAGATTGCCTGAGAGAGTAAACTCCTCTGGGAGAGTAATGTTAACCCTGTCTCTAGTTTTGCTTCTCAACTTTTGATTCTTCACATTGATGCACTGCTAAATTTAGCTCGCTTGAAGTCAGATGAGAGAAGAAGAATAAGAAGAAAAAGAAGAAGAAGAATCTCAGGTGGAAAATCACAATGATTGACTTATTTTCTCTCCCAAAGTGCAAGAGAAAGAAGAAAAAGGGCATATTGTAGTGACAGACGAATGCTGTGGCCTAAATAAGATTCTTGATGAAGCATGTGTGATGTGGTGATGGGCCTGAGAGTGGTGATTTTATATTACCAATGTTGGTTAATTTAAAATGCACTGTTGCAGGTGTTGAAATCAAGCATTACAGACTTTACAGTATGGATGATTATTGACTATTGTGTCAGTGCTGTAAACGTTTTAATGTCTTTCTTGGTCACTTTCGAAGTTGCAGGTTATGTGAAAAGTCAAGAGCAACCAACAAATCAGTTTAGTTTATTATATTGATTCAAATTCTTCTGCTGTTATCTTTAAAGCGTCAGTCTGTAAGTTCAGAGGATTTGGGAATTTAGTGACCTCTCTGGTGAGAATGTGGAATTGCACCGATCTTTGCGGAGGAGTACTTTTAAAACGTGCATTGTGATGTGGTCTCCTTTCAGAGCAGATGAATTTGATCATTGGAAGTTTAGATTCATTTATTCAGTCAGTGGAGTAGTTCAGAGTTGAGTACTCAGGCAAACGTTGAAGGAAATCATTACTGTTTTCATTCATAATAATTGTATTTAGGTTTAGAATTTTTCCATGCAGGTTAAGGTAAATAACTTAAAATATGAAATTGTATTATGTGCAAATACGGTCACAATATAGAGAGCAATTACATCAGACATAGAAAACCAAAAATCAGGAAAATTTCACTCACCATGGAAATTAATATCATGAAAACATTGGGCTTTCAGTTAATAAAAAGTTTTTACTTTTACCAGACATGTTGATGGCCATCACCAAGCTCCTGGCAGCAATCTAGATGGATATTTGATCACTCTTCTTGGTAGAACTGGTAGAGTTCAGTAAAATTGGTCTGGAGGCTTTCTTTGAGGGGCAGCCATATGAAAATAAATAGTCGTGTTCATGGAGCAACAGATACAACACTGGCTAAAGTAGAACAGCTGGTAGTTGCTAACTCCGGTCAGGTATCTATGTAGGTGGTCTTAAAGGTTGTGTGTACAAAATGGCAGTGAGGATAGCACTTAAGAAGGACAGCACCAGAGAATAGTGACTAGCTCTGTCTTTTCAAACAACAGAGGCAACAAACAGCGTTAGCAAAGCTAACCAGCTAAGTTGCTACACAGGTAATACAACTATATAGCAAGTACATACAAACTTCACAGCAATAAGAGCCTGGCTGCCTGTTTTAATAGTGATATAAAAATATCTATAGCTATATTCCCTGCTTGACAAAAAAAAGCCAACTCAGCAAAACTTTTGAATTCTTTTAGGTCATGGAGTTCTCGCCACCTTTCGGAAGTCAAGCCAGTATTTATCCTGGTTTTAGCAAGGACTCGTGCTCTCTTTAAGCTTGCCAGCTCTCTTCAGTTGTAATTTGACAATGGGTGAACGAGTTTGGCATTCTCATATCGCCATGTTCACAGTGGCTCCCCCAGTAGCCGTTCTGTTTGTATTAGCGCCATTAGCTAGGCTAACCACCAAGAGCTGTGCCAGTGATTGAAGTACATAAATACTATATAAATTTTTCAGATTAATATATTAGACATTACAGGGATGGTCGCGTCGGTACAATGATACCATTTAACACAACATTTTGTCCACTTCCTGCATAGGAATACTTCTGCTTTCAATTTCAAAGACAAAATACAGTCAACAGTTGCAAGCGTTTTGGCGGTCCATATTCAAATAAGTTTCTAAGTATAAATAAGTGAACAAGTGAAACAAACTTAAATGTACAACATTTGAAAACTTCTAAGGTCATATTTAATGTTTTGTTTAATGTTTTTTGTTTCAATATATTAAGTTGAGTTACTTATGAGTAATTATGAGTAATTATGCTTTAGCATGTGTAGAAGGGAGTCTGTGTAGAGGATATGAACTTAATTTCACCTAAAATAAATCAGAGACACATGTGATTTGATCAACTTTTACATAAGACTGTATTGTCTTGCTTTTTTGATCGTTTTTGTTTGATGTTTAATTATTTTTCAAAGCAAATGAGAAGAAAAACAAGGCTTTTGCTTGAAGACATGGTTGGGAAGTAAAATATGGTCCAAGTTTTCCTTGCTGGCAAATGATAAAAGAAGCATATCTGTCCAAGGTTTTCTATTATCATATTCAATTACAAGTTGAACAGTTTCTTTGTTTTACTAATCTTGGCCAAATATAGCAGTGAACGCAAGATGGAAAGAAAAACAATAGGAATTGTAATGAAAGTGGTTAGATGTCTCCAGCAGTCATGTAATGCGATGTGAGCATTTATCATTATCATTATTGAATTTTAGTGTTTAGAGATGTTTCAGACAAGGGGTGAGTTTCCTAGTAGTGTTGTAGTGCAGAACAGTAGGATGGTAGAAGCAGGATGACTGTGATGATCTCAAGACTGCAATGCTGTTTAGGATCTCCCTCAAAGTGGTTGATGGGAGATACTGATTGACATGCTGTGGGTGAAGTAATCTTCCAGGCTGGCCCACACAGCTGAATCACACTGCTCAGTGTGCCTCCTAGCGCAGAAACCCCTCAAGCTAGGCAAATCCACTGTTCCTCAAACACACATGTACACTCTACCTACAGAAACAGCTGATAGGTGTTCATCAGAAGTCTTTTATGTCTGTTTTGTGTTGTGTTTATTTGTGTTGTGTTTATGTCTAGGTTATGTTTGTATAATTACACTTCAACAATCTGAAACCCAGCAGGACTAGACTGGAAAGGGCAAAACCGTTTGTTTGTGGTTTACTGGGTTTAAGTTACACATACATGGGTTAAGCCCCTAAAAGCCCACCTAAATCTAAGCAAACCTTTCAGGTTTTTTTAGTTTGTAATGATAAAGTTGTGTGGAAATGAATATCATGAAAATATTGGGCTTTCAGTTATTAAAACATCTTTAATAAGATGGGGATTCTGAAATCAACACAGGGTCAAAATCATACATATAGGGTCAAAAATATACAACACAGATATGTATATCCCTTAGCAAGTTGTACTTTGACCAGACACTGTGGCCATCACCAAGCTTCTGGCAGCATTCTAGATGAATATTTTAAACACTCTTCTTGGTAGAACTGGTAGAGTTGAATAAAATTGGTTTGTTTTCTGGCACAGACCCAATGGTGAACAGCCTGCATATTTTTAGTTATAATTAGTTACAATTTTCCAAGTCATGACTGGGAAACCCATTCCAAAAGTTTAATGATAGCTTGCTTTTTCCATTCCTCATCCACCTTTGTTGTGTTTGAAGTCATTGTCATGTTGGAACACCAATTTGTGCCCACGTTTCCACCATCTAACTGATTTTTTAAGCTTATGCTGAAGAATTCTGAGGTGCTTATTGATTGTTCCATCCACCACATCATCCATGTGCAATGTACCAGTTTAACTGTCAGCAAAAAAGCCACAATGCATGATGCTACCACCACCATGCTTAGCAGCTGGTACAGTGTTCTTGAAGTTGAATGCCTGACCTTTACTCCTCTAAACATACCTTTGATCACTTTGATCATCTACATAATTACTAATACATAAAACAGTGATTTTGGAGTGGGAAAGCCCAGGATTTACTACTACTACTACTAGAACGTACTACTACTTAGAGTCCAGTAATATGATTAAATCATGGTTGATTCTCAAGTGCTAACAAAACCATAACATTTTTAACCAAAGTTCACATTGGAAGTGACACTATAGAGGTAAGGTCTCACTGTCTATGAACGAAATTCCTTTTTATGAATGAAAAAGAATTTACCTCAGAATATTTAATCAAACTCTACGTACATTTTGCAGTGTTGCCCAGTGAGCTTTCTTGATCACTATTTCTATAAAGCAGTGTTCACTTAGTTATTACAGACAGCTGGTTCAGCTCAGGGTTTGTGTTTCTGTTGAATGTCCAGGGTAAGAGTTGGCTGGATATGTTGCTGGTTCAAAAGTCCAGACTTCTTGAAATCTTCTGGTTTCTGTTTCTTGGTAAAAATGTTGTGTTTCATTGCAGTTTGGGTTATTTACAGCTGCTTCTTATACAACTTAAGAATATTTATTTAGCCTCTTGTAGACCACTGAATGTTTTGAAAAAGCCACTCATTATTTCATTTCAATAATTGATAAGCTTATAAGCTTACCCATAAGAAGGACTTATTAGTCATGCACTGATTACTGAAGAGCAAAGCATATGCAATATAAAGGAAATGACTAAAATCACTAAAAACACTTTAAGATGTGGAAATATGATTCTGAGAAAATGTTATTTCTGTAATCTGTATTTTACTGACAGTACTACTTTACAATATGATGTGGGTCTACCAAGTGTGAGGTGATGTCATGCTAAATTGTTAGACATGCTTAAAACAACATTTAAAATAGTTTAACAATGAAGTGAATCATTTATTTGCATATAAAAGCTAAATTTCCCTTTATATGTAATTTAACACTAAACTGTTGATTTTACACTGGCTAATATGCTGTGTAGACATACACTCACTGAGCACTTTATTAGGAACTGTATACCTACCCATTCATTCAATCATCTATTTTGTCAGCTATTCAGATTGTAGGAGAGCTATGCATTAAAATCATGCAGATGTTCACATCAACCATCAGAATGAGGGAAAATGTGATCTCAGTAGTGAGCGGCAGTTCTGCAAACAGAAACACCTTGTTGATGAGAGAGGTCAACGGACAAGAGCCAGACTGGTTTGGTA
The DNA here is from genome assembly GCF_030463535.1 of Salminus brasiliensis. NCBI lineage: Eukaryota > Metazoa > Chordata > Actinopteri > Characiformes > Bryconidae > Salminus > Salminus brasiliensis. Next base: position 17,841,853 of record NC_132895.1, read on the forward strand.
ACTCAGATAACCACTATGTACAACTGTGGTGAACAGCATGTCAAAATGCACAACACATTGAATCTTGAGGCTACAACAGCAAAAGCCAAGAACAGAAAGAGGCTGAGGCTGCAGTGGGCACAGGCTCACCACAACTGGATAGTTGAAGGAAAATAATACCCTGGTTCTCAAGTATCAGTTTCTGCTGAGACACGCAGATGACATTGTCAGGATCCATGGACCCAATGTGTCTTGTGTTCAAAATCCAGGCTGGTGGATGGTAATAGTGTGGGGAATGTTTTCCTGGCAGAATTTGGGCCCATTAACCCATTGGACCTGATGTAAAACGTAGCTGTTTCTATTAAATGTAATGTTTTCTGTAATTACCTATCAACCATGAACTGCTGCTGTAGGAAGTAAAACACGTGGACAGTGATATGGTCCATCAGTTGCTTGATTTGACCTTTATTTAAAAGGACACACTCACCCCTGTTCTAAACACAGAACTTCATGGAATCAGCAGATACTACTGTAGATGTATGTGCATAGGTATCTGGTCTATTGCAATTGGTTAATACCAACCAATCATTGATTGAATGCCACAGCCTATTTGAGGAATATTGTTGACCATGCGCATCTTTCATGGCCATACGTTATCCATCTTCTAACAGCTACTTCCAGCATGATGGTGCACCATGTCCCAAAGCAAAATTCATCTCATCTGGTTTCATGAACATGATGATCTTCAGTGGACTTTCTAGTGCCCAGATCAGTGTCCTTTAGAACATCTTTGGATTGTGGTAGAACAGGAGAAGCTACCAAATCTATCGGATAGCATGATGCAATCATGTCAACATAAACCCGAATCTCAGAGGAATGTTTCCAGTGGATTCTTATGGAATATATGGTATGATGAATTGTTTTAAGGGCCCTACCCAGTATTAGTATTAGTGTATCAGTATATAGTATTAGTAATGTTCCTAATGAAGTACTTGATGAGTGTATGTGACCTTCCTTTCTTGACAGTGTATAGAAACAGCCATTTTTAGTGTGCTTAGTGTGCTTTAGTATACTTGTCTATGTGTTTGTGTGTTTGAATGTGTGTTTCTGGCATACTTTCAACATTTTCTTGCCAAGTAATTTTATACTGTTTCAATTTGAATTGTCCTGATGTTGCCTGTTGTTGTGGGAATGTGTGGTTGACTTCAAATAGTTTTATGAAAAAAAAAGACAGAAGGGATGATTCATTGTGATATGAACACAATACTGTCCTTGCTTTGACACAAATATGTAATTTAAGGAGCTGTCACTATGACCAGAGGATCGCTAGTTCGGATCACTGGTCATGCTGTTAGCCATCGGCAGCAGAGGCCCCAAGAAAGCACAGTTGGCATAACCGGCCAGCACAGTCTGGGAGAATATGTATGGATTGTTAATCCAAATTGGGGACAAAATGGGTACTAATCAGAAATAAAAATCAGACGTAATGAAATTCAAAGCCTTTAAGCAATCAGGCTATTTTGACATGGTTTGCATTCTTCTTGAATCTCTGTGAGGGTTAAGCTACATGAGAAGTTACAACACACCACAACTGTTGATTGATTTTCAGTAAAGTGGTGACAAACCTTTGCCAACTGAAGTGATCTACAGTTGCATTCTGCTTTTCTGCAGTTCCCTTTTTTTTTGTCTTGCTTGAGTGACAGTGGTGTGTTTTCACCAATCTTACTCTAGCTCTAGAGTGATCTCACTCCCCAACCTGACAAATATTTTAAAAGCTGTCAAGCTGAACTTTCCTCAGAATGCCCTCTTTACGGTCACACTTAAGAAAAATACATGTGTCATACCACCTTCCTGAAATACAGCATTAAGTTCCTTGTAAATGTTATATCAGGAAAAGAGGCGTCAGTTTATGCTGCATCTAAACATCAAGGACTGTGAAGCTTTTTTGAATTTGTTTTCTTCTTCCAGCCTACTCTTTCCCTAAACCACAAGGTGATTTAGAGTGTTCAGACTGAACCTTGGCACCAGCCCTGAGGTTATGTATTTCCAAGTCGTTTTTAAATTATGGGCAGGGCCGCAGAGAGAGTGTCATGCGTCTCGTAAAGTGTGACGGTTGTGTTAAAGGGCTGGTGAAATATGCGACCTGTTGGCTGCTGTGGGCCAGTGATCTACAATGTGCAGGTAACACACACATGCAGCTGTGCTTTGCGCTTGTCTACGGGTCGAGCCTTAAGGAGCCAGGAGAGCCTACTCGGCCACATTCAGCGGCAAAGGCAATTATGAAGCAGCAATAAAGTTAGCAACTGCATGGTCCGTGCCTGGTGGCTTTTACCAAAATTGTGTTGCGTTAGGTTGTATCAAATGATTAGAGCCAGTAGCGTCGCTATCTTGGAGAAACCTCTCTGAAATGAAATGAAAACGTAGCTGGAAAGGGAACAAATGCTCTTAATTTTAATGTTCATGTCGGATTTCAAGTAGTTTTTGTACAATTTGTAAACGTCCATCTGTCATGCAGTGTTCACACACCATAAGGAGCAGCTGGCATTTTCATATGGTGTGAATAAAAACTTTCATAACCCCATTGATGTTTTGTTAGGACTCTGACAGTATGTTTATTATTAAATGTCAACTAAAGGTCTTTCATCTAATGTATTGCTAATTACACAATCTCACACAGCTCTCATTGTCATTTGGTTGTAATTCACTTTACAGTATGTTGGATGGAGAGAAAAAAAAAACACAGCATCAGGCGTTATTTGTTTTCCTACAAAAGACTTGTGATTCTGAAAGTTACATAAAATTCAGTTTGCACAAGGGCAAGTACCAGCCTGGATGTGCAGGAAATGGCACGGCACAATATGCCTGCTTGTATGTGCTGAAAGGCGTCAGTCGTCGTTTCGAGAAGCTTCCGTAATCACCTAGCCTGCTGCGCTCCAGCTCAGAGCCAAACACCTTAACTATTACATCTGACCTAACCACCCAGGCTGTGTATGTATGTGTGTGTGTTTGTGTGTGGCAAAGCTTTGGCCATTGTGTGCTGTCTCTGATCCACTCACAGACTCAGCTAAGATGTATCACACTCACTGCATGAGCGAACGTGAGTCTGCGTCGTGCTCAGCACACCTTAAGGGACCTACTCACCCTTAAAGCATGCCAGGCAGTGATACACATCTGTTACTTAGCTAAAGCCAGCTTTTCCTATCGTGCTAACCGCCGTGCTGTGGGGAGAACCACAGGCCTTTGTTCATCTTGCAGAGTCTCTGAAGTGTTAACCTGTAAGCTCTGCAGGCTTTTCCAAGAATGTAGGCTGCGTAGCTTCACCATGTCAGTAAAAACCTGAGGAATAATAACACTGTCACTACACTGCAAACACTGCGCCAGGGAACATCGCCATACTTTCGTTACTGTAGCATACCAGGCTTCGCTGGCGGCGGAGCTGGATTTGGAATGCCAGAGTCGTTCCACCAAACCGAGAAATTTAGCAGCACTGCTAAAAGGGCTTCCTGTACTGGGACAGGGAAGTGGGCCAGTCATTCCAAAATTAGGCTGACTGCTGACTATTTTAGCACACCTCCGTCTAGAATCTTAATTGAAGTCATTACCCATGTATACAACGCTGCTTATTTTCTGCTGCAAGCAAGCCATTGACATTGTCATTTGCAGCAGGATTAGAACAAAAAAAAAAACAACAGTGTATTGATTCAGCTTGATCCAAATGACTAAGCATGGCAGGTTTATTGCTATTGCACATTTCATATAGAGGCTGTTCTAGGTGCTTTACATTAATAAAGGAATGTAGAAATTACATACAAATTCGAATCAAGTGTGAATCCAGTTTATTCAGCGCATCACTTTTTGTTCAGTGTTGCAAATGACTACAACATATGCAGCGGAAGGCACTGGCAACTTGCTTAGATGACCTCATCTTGATAAAGGTCACGGCTCTGTGCTGACCCCGTCAATGCCCTAAGGGGGCGCTTAGCATGCGCTCTGCTACCTATCATGACAGCAGGGCATGGCAGCAGTGGTGTGGCTAAAATGCAGTGTAGCTTAGCTTTTTTTTTTGTTTTCTCACCATGCATGTGTGTGTGTGTGTGTGTGTGTGTGTGTGTGTGTTGTCTTAGCTCTAAAGTGAGTTGAGTTCATTTCACCTCTCCCAGCTGCTGTAGTGTTTCTCTTTTACATAATGGCTGAGGACGTGTTGAAGACAGGCCAAGTCTTCCCTCCCCTGTTCACAATTACTGAGAATGTATTAGCACAATCAACAGGACTGCCCCCAGATCCACAGTCCAGACAGCCTTTGCTCAGAAACAGCAGTTTTGGACATTTCTGGTCATTTACACTTTTTTGTGGAAAACTGCTGTTTCGACACATTGTCCAGCTTAACTCATGTCCATAGAGAGGGAGAGAGGCGCAGTTCTGCATGCTCTTTAGCTGAAACCCATATGCACTGTTAGATTCCAGGGAATTCACTGCTGGATTTGTAGCAATGACACAGTCAGTGTCCAGTGTCTCTGGTGACATCATCTGGCCAGCTGAGAAATCTGGTGTTGGGCCCTTTTTTTCTTACTCCATCATCTTCTCTGGCCTGCCACACACAATAAAATAGGAACAACACAACATATTTGAACTAATATATAAATAAAATATCAATACCATAAATAAAAATCATACAAATATATATATTTCTAAATCTAACACTGCCTATACCCCTAACACTACCTATATAATAAGTATATAAGTATTCGGACATCTGCTCATTCACGTTTTCTTTCAAAATCCAGGGTATTAATCTTGCTTTTGTTGGAGTAACTGTGTCTACTGTCCAGAGAAGACTTTCTACTAGATTCCGGCGCATTGCTGTGATGATTTGATAGCAACAAGAGTGTTAGTAAAGTCACCTCATTCCCAACTGATAACAGGTTAACAGTGAACAAATTCAAGTCTGGCTGACTGAAAGCACACTTATAATCATATAGACGAGATAGACATTTTTTTTTCTAAATGGTTTTGGACCTGTAGCACACTTACTAAGCCAGCCTTTGCTGAGCTAGTTAAGCTACAGCTCCACTGATTATCAGACAGCTCAGTTCAGCTGCAGCTGACTAACTGCTGAGCTACAGACACGAGTCTTGTGTCTGAGAGCGAAGTTGAGCGACTGGTGTTGGGAGTAACAGAAAGGCAAATGAGACCGGTTCTGCCATGTATGGAATTGTAGCCAGCTATCACTATCTAGCTAGATATATTTAGATAAGTTAGCCAGCATGCTTAACACCACAGCACAGTCTGTGTTCCAGCTAACTGAGGCTCAAATCAGGCATGTTCAAAGCAGCATACTTAAAAAAAAAAGAGTGGCGAGTCAAGGGATTGATCTTAGTGCGTGTTACGGCTGTTTTCACTCACATTTGGTATTTAGTTAGCTTTATTGTCCCTTTTAAACAAACTCAGCACCTTGTTAACTCACAACTACAGTGGGCTTGTTTTTTTTCACACCTGTTTTCAGAGCATGACATCACCAATCAATCAGCTCCCACAGTGCCCCCACCCTGTGGCTCTTTTAAATACACAGAGAAATAAGCTTTTTTGGCCGAGAACTAGACAGACACAGAACAGACATGCTGTCATGAAATACTGTCCTTGTTTTGAGATACTGTCTACATTTTTAAATACCTCGTTATACAGTATTATATAGTATTAGTATTATACAGTAATATACCACTCATGTTTATCTGCTCCAGAGAGACCTATTCCATTGGTAGTACTTCTCTAAAAGGTCTAGACAAGCTATTGTGTGTGTGCATTTGCACATTAACTTAAAATAGCGTTCAAGATGCATTTATTAGAAGTGGTGCCCACAAACATTTAGACATATAGTGGACATTAAACACCTGTATTTGAAGCTTAAAATAGTAAAGACCCTTAAGCAACCACTACTTTCCATTTTTAACAAATGACTGAATCCTGGTTAGACTGCTACTCGTGATCGCAGTCTTGCAGTGGCGTATCTAGGACTTTCAGCCTGAAGCAAATATATAGTCCTACCCAGAGACCAGAACATGATTGGTTGATTTTATCGCTTCTTTATTATTTGTTAATAATCAAACCTGTAGGCTAACAGGTAAGCTCCTGAAGCCATACATAATGGGAAAACTACTGGGACTGTGTCTACCTAGATACTGCAACAGTTTTTCACTGAGTATTTATATATTTCAGGATGTTTCCCTTTTCTTTTCAACCAAAATGTAATAATAAAATAATTATACCCTGAATGAAATCAAGGCCCCTAGGTTTTCCCACTAGTAATCTATCTCTCTTTCTCTCTCTTTCACTAGGTGCTCCTACAATAAAGCCTATAAGGAACCCAATGGTGGTGGAGGAGGGAGGCAGGCTAACGGTGAAGTGCGAAGCCTCGGGTTCCCCTCCCCTTTCCTATAAGTGGTACAAAGATGGCAGTGTTCTGAAAAAGAGCAAAGAAGTCAAGATCAAAGCAAGCAAGTAAGTCAATGCAATTAACAATGTGCGCATGAGTGTCTTGGATTACGAAGGTTACACAAGAAACCATGATTAAAACTGCACCGCAGTTATTGGTAGATCTTGCACATTTAGACTTTCTAAATTTCACAAACTTAAATTAAGTTTCTGATACTTTGAAAAACAAAAAATGAGAAGAAAAATCTTTTGCACAAGTGCATCTGGTTTCAACCAGTGCGCCGTTCTAATTGATGATATAAGCATGCTGAAATGAGGGATGTGGATAAGTTGCAATTTTATTGAGTGTTCCACATCATAAGACATTATTGGTCATGTTCGTCACTAAAATCACTGCTTGGCTGGATTGCAGCCCTATAATGGCATCCACAGTATGAAGCTGTACATTATGATCCTTTTGAGTCTCCTTGAGAGAGTTCTGTTTTGATCTCTGATCTGGTGTTGCTAGGTTTGGACTGACGTTGTTGGGCTTGGGCCATCTAGAGGATTTCACTTTGGTTTTTCCACAAGTCATCATAAACTCCCATGACTCCTCTGTCTCTTTGTTGCAGGAAAAACTCCAAGGTCCAGATTGCAAGTGCAAGGCTTGAGGATGCTGGGAATTACATGTGTGTGGTGGAGAACGAAGATGGAAGCAGCAACAGAACAAGCACCGTTCATGTCCAAAGCAGTAAGTAGCGAAGAAGCTGACCCATTTCTTTCGTCGCTTTTACTGCTGTCATTGAAAACATCGTTTATGAAGCCGCAATCCACTGGCTGATATCTTCAGTTATTTAGTTCAATACTTTTACTTTTTACTTCTTATTCTCATAACACTGGCCTCTGGCCTGTTTGGCTGTAATCTGGCAAGAGGGACCTTTATTTTTTTTCTGTTTGGGTTTAGACCTTAACCAACACGTTACTTCACTTTTATTTTCCACAAAATATCCCCCCCCCCTCCCTAGCCTCCTTCAGAAATACCACATACATAGGGCATTGTTAACAGGCCATTCTAAGACTCTGAACAAAGGGTATGCTTACTTGACTGTTAGCTATGATCTAAATACTAACTAGTCCAGTTTTATTCATTAAAAGAATGTGTTGCATCATACACATTATATACATTATTGTACTGTTTATATTGTTATCTCCAAAAAACTTTAGACAGACAGATTTCATTAACTAAAAACATCTGCATAAATCATTCAGAATCATTTGTCATAACATACTTGATTCTAGAAAAATAGTGGTGATCAGTAACAGACATCTGAAGCGTTTATTGCCTCTAAACGGTCCTAGAAAACGGTGGGGAATCGAGAGCTGGAGTCCAGCACAGTTTGTTGATTTCCCTACTCTTTCACACCTACTAAACCTGGCAATTCACGTGTGAGTTGAATCAGGTGTGCTTGAGCAGGAAAAGCACAAGTTCCCTGGGTCTAAATGCTACATAATGTTATAACATGGTGTGCCTGATGCCAAAGTCGTTTTGTGAGGCAAACACATTTTTACATTTTTTAAATGTCATTTCCCCTTTGTTTACATCTCCATTGAACTATGCAAACATTTTGGCAAATAGTTCCACTTCTAAATGGTTCTTGACTGATATAATTGGAATAAAACATTGTGTGGAACATTATGTGGAGGTTCCTGAAACAGATTATTCACAGTCACATCTTTCATTTACCAAGGTTCCTATGCAAATCATTAATTCATCATAAATGTAAATATTCTTTAGTGTACCAAATGGATACTGAAAAGTTTCTTATCATATCAAATGTAAATTGGAAGGTTCTTTAGTTACCAAATGTAAATTGAAAGGTTCCTTAGCAAATTACATGTAAATTGAAAGGTTCTTTAGTTAATATTTATTCTTAGCACAACAAATGGAATTTTTCCACATACCAACTTTAAAAGACTCTGGCATCTTTTTTTACTTGAATTTTTATTGATGTTTTTCTGCATGTATGTTGTCTCTGGACTGTGTGGATTAGTTAGCTTGTGCTATGTAGAAAGCCAGCACTAGTTTGAACTTGCTCCACATATTCCATGTTTAGGTCAGCCGCCCCTGTAATCCCTGATTTGTGTCCCTGCACAGTTGACCAGATTCCCACAAGATGTGTAAATCATGTCTACGTCTGTAGTGTGCTAACACACTTTGAGGAAGCCTTGATTCATGGAGGTTATAGAGTTCTTGTGTGATGAGCTGCGTGCCACGGCGTCATCTGTGGCGGGCATGTATGAACTGAAATGATCTGTTTTTGAGATTTGTTTTTCTGCCATATCAGTGCACTATTGCCTTTTGTACCAGAGTTGTTTAAGGAAGACAGATTGTACTTCATGCTAAAAGACGTTTGGCTGCCATATTGGTTTTGATGGAATCTTGCCACAGGCACGCCCGTAGTCGATTTGTTTCCTCTAGTGAATATTGAGCTTGTAATAACTTTTGATTAGGTTTTTGCCCAATCGTGAGACCTTGTGTCCCTCAGTGAGATATCTGAGTACTTTATGAATATGTCTGACTCTCATGAGACGAGAAAACAGATACTTTATTTCTTACCACACAGTCACAGGTTGTGCCCTGTCTAAGCAGTACCGATTGCAGGGCCGATTAAGTTGTCTTACGGAAATGGATTAGCAGTCTCTGTCCAGGTGCACACCTACTCCACCAGCAGTTGGGCAACCTCTAGGGCTTTATTTTAGGGTGTCCCTGTCTAGGACATCTGTGCAGCTGCTGGATGTGCTACTTCTCTCACCTCTGCAAGGTTTTAGTGTCTCTGTTATGTTCTCTCTTGGACAATAATAGTGTGTATTAGCTCTCAAAAATATGGGATTTTTCAATATGGGAACTGTGGGCCTGCAGAGTGTTATGAATGCAGTGAAATATAAAATACATATACATACATATATAAAATACAGATATTTTACAACAGTAGCCGAACTATGCTTAACCTTTCTACTCTTTTATAAAAATAAAGATGCCAAAGATTCTTTGGAGCAATGCCATGGAAGAACCTCTATTGATTCCCTGTCAGTCCTTTCAATGTATGAACTTGGAGAGTTAAAAACGAATGTAAAGGGTCTGTGACAGGAAAACTTTTTCTTCCCCAGAACAACACATTTCAAGGCAAGAATGATAATAGGATAAAAACCTTTGTTTTTTAGATATAGCCAAGCAACAAACCGGCCAGCTCAAGGTTTAATACTGCGCTCAGATAGATTTCACTATGAAGATATCAGTGGCTGGAGTGAGGGGTTTGTTGTGTGTGGGGGTGGGCAGAGGTGTGTAGATTAACCTAAAACTACACTCATACCAGGAAAACATGATTCAAAAGGTAAAAACGTGAATCTTCTAAGTACATCAGCACCTGAATGCTGATAGATGCAGTTCTTCTCCTTCTATGCCTATTGTTGTCTAATGGCTATAATGGAAATGAGTGCCTTAAAAAAGTTTATCATTGTATCAGTGCAGTTTATTTCCATTCAGTCTATTAGACTAGAGTCCAGATGTACTGATGTACCAGTTGTTGAAAAAGGCATAGGAGAAAGTTGGATATTAGGGATGGGACCAAACTGACTATAAAGAAGAACAGAAATATAAAAGCTGGAGAAAGATTGCTGGTTAAAATGTGAATGGGAACATCCAACATGGTTCTTTTATATTGGTTATTTTATTAAGACATAGGCTACCTAAAAAATGAGAAGCTACCCACCAACCACAATCCTTTGGTTGTTAATAAAGCAAAAATGAAATGTTAGTTATATTTACTTGTACTAAATAAGTAATACGTTTTATTTAAAACAAAAAAATAGTTTTTATTTCGTGGATTAATTTGTCCATTTTATGTATATCAGTTCATTCATATTTTTAAATACAACGCCCTATCACAGTTCTAAAGTGCATGGAATGGAGTAGATCTCTGGTCAGTTAGCAGCCACTTCCCAAAGGCTTGATTGAAAAGGACTTAAACTAATGAGGTGAAATGCTTATTTTTCCAGTGCTTTCCCAGGTTTAGTGATACCTCAGTGCTGGAATTTCTACGAGCTTATGAGTCTTATCTGATGGGCTGATTTTGGCCTGAGCGAGCATATGCAGTTGTTATATTATGTCTGATATCAGAAGGCCGGGTGGTTGCCCTCGCAGAGAGATTTCATGTTCCGGTAAGGGTTGAAGGCTATAGTTCCTACCACAACAATGGCAGAAAATCCAAATAAATCAGTCTGTGTGAGTGGGAGTGCATGTGTAGGAGTGGCTGTGGGTGTGCGTGTGGGCCAATGTGTTTATGTAGGGCTTTTCTACATCTGTAAGTGCATAGTTGGCTGGTTTTCCACAGTGAGGTTACCCCAGGTATCTGTTACCCTAGGTGAGGCTGACAGTGTGTAAGCACCTTCTCTTGCCTGTGCTGTCGTGTACAGAACGGAGAGCTGCTGCAGTAGGCAGATACTGCGTGATTGTTGAAATGAAAAAAAGAAACACAACTTCTGCCATGAACCGTTTTTCAACAATTAAATCATCAGTTATAAAGGAACTGTGTATTAACAAATCAGACAAAAATACCATGCAGAAGTTGTTTTTTTCTTCATTTCATATTAAATATCAAAATATCATATTTGGCCAGGGGTTCCAAATCACACAGTAAAGAAATGTACAAATGGGACATACATAAGAATTATATCGGTATATGCAGACAATTTCTTTAAAAAACGACTCCTTGCATGACTTAATGATTGTCAGGTAATTTTATACTGTTTCATTATTTTCTGCTGCAGCACCATAAATGTTTTGTGAGGGGTACTGAAACATTTAAAGAGGGTGCTATACTTATATACCCCCTTCGGGAAAAGGGATGGGGTGGCTAAATGTGGAGTGATAAGCCTTTTGTTTCAGTATTTGACATAAAAGCTATGCATAATCTGACACACTGAGAAGATTCAGTCCTGAACACATAGTGGCTAAGAAATAATTACAATGGGTGAAAAGACATATTTTAAAATAAAACAGCCAATTACAGTTGTACTAAAGTGCATAAAATGGAGTAAATGTACTAATAAATGCAGCTAGTGGTCGGCATTGTGGGCCATCTCTGGTCAGTTAGCAGCTACTTCCCAAAGGCTTGATTGGAAAGGACTTAAACTAATGAGGTGAAATGCTTATTTTTCCAGTGCTTTCCCAGGTTTAGTGATACCTCAGTGCTGGAATTTCTAGGGGCTTATGAGTCTTATGAGTCTTATCTGATGGGCTGATTTTGGCCTCAGCAAGCAGGCGGTTGTTATATTAAATAATGCACATAGCAGGCCACACTTATAGAAATGCACGTGTGGACACTAAACTGACACTGATGAAGAAACATACTGACTGAAATTTTACTGCTTAGTTCTGAACGTTTTCATTCTGCAAGGAAAACCATTTCTAAAAATGGTGGGACGAACATTTTTTATTCTAAATGCTAGCAAAAAAAAATAAAAATAATTAATCACACAAACAAAATAGACTATGACGTCTTTTTCCGACTTGTACAGGATAACTCGTCATACATATAAAAATTTGTCTTAGGTTGTATGTTGTAACTGTATCAGTGTTTTGTGGTTGACTGTGTTCCACACTTCCATGTAACAAACTCTCATTATTCAACTATGCTAAAGTCATGTCAGTTTGCTGTTCTAGAGTTCCTTTAACAGTGTTCACAAAGTGTGCTAACATGTGCTAACGTGTGCTAAGTGTTTTAGTTTAACATTACAGAAAAAACGTTAAAAACTGATGAGTCCCACCCTCCAGCTGAAATCGAGATTATGCTTTGTTCCCGCTGAGTTTGACTGTCCCTCCGCCCCCAAGCTAAAATGGAGATTTTGATTGGTTCTCCCACTGAGTATGAGCGTCTTAATTGTATCTTGTCTGTAGGTCATTGTCATAGATATACTAACATGTCTTATGTCTTATTTTTCAACACTATCAGTTGTTGTGGGGCTCAGTGGGTTCCACAGATAGCAAACTTTGCTCGCATCTCTGAAGAAAATCAAACTCTATCTTAGTAAAGTAACAACAGAAGGAAATACCGTGGCTGACATTTAGAAGTGTTTGAGAGAATGCATTTATTGAGTATATTAGAATGTTCTTTAGTGTATAACTAGTAAGTGACGTGCTTGTGGCAAAACATCCAGATGCTGTTTATAAGCCTTTTTTCCTTTTTGGTGATCTCATGGGGGAAAATAATAAGCTCTGCTTTAATTGGCTGTTTTACTGCACCATGGCGGCTCTCAGCCACAAAGCATAGCTTTGTAACAAAAACACTAATTATTTTTTGTAATTATTCTTCCCAGGTAGTGTTGCTGTCTTCTGAGTGATTTTTCTTGTCATCCTCATTTTATATTCTGGGACAGTTTGAATTCTGGGACACCTGTAATATAGTTCACATGGTGTGGTAACAAACTACGACTAGGTATATTAGTCTAGCATTTCAGTAAAACAGTTAAAACTGATAGTCTCACAATCAGGTTTCACTGTTTGGGAATTTGAGAGATTATGATTGATTCCTGCCGAGTTTGACTGCCCCTCCAGGCAAAATAGATATGTTGATTGGTTCTCCCACTGAGCATGATCCACCCCCCCAGTTAAAGAGGACATTTTGATTGGTTCTCCCACTAAGTATGAGTGTCTGATTGTTCATGTCTGTAGGTCATTGTTATGTGCAGTTCAGAGAGGGACATTCCAATCACCCCTTTGGTTAGGCCACCCAGGGCGTTCAGACTTTTTAAAAGTGACTCCAAACCACATGTACATTATAAAGTTTAGCAGACATTGCCTTCAATCACTATTTGTTCACTAAACTAAATGTTGAAAAACGTCAGCTACATCAAAATTTCTTTTCTACATTAAATTGACGTTGGCATTAGCTGTTGTCACTGACATTGAATTTCGGTCACCCAGCCTCAAATCAAATACGTTAAACCAAATAACGTGTATCGACGTTGGTGGCCAACTGGGTATATGTCTAGTACTGTCAGGTTAAGCTGCCTCAAAACGAGCTTCCAGCTCGGCTGTGGTAGACAGGTGAGGGAGGGAAGGGTGAAAACGCATACCCCCCACTGCCTCTCAGCTGTACAGAAACTCCACCTGCAGTAAGGAAACACTGAGAAATGCAGCCAATGCTGAGACAGCCAAGAGTTCACCAGCAGCCTGGGGTTGGCAACAGATTAATATAACAGCCCAGGAAATACCTTGAACTGACAGTGTATGATAAAATGTTTTCCCAGCTTTCCCCAGCAAGCCATGGGGGGTGGGTAGAGGGTGAACACAGGAAGCACCGAGCATTCTTATCGTTCGCCTTTCTCTCCTGTTCTGCTGAACAGTGAGGAGGGAGAGGCCTTAATTTATTCGGCACACTGAGTCGGTTGATTTCCATCCTAAGGTCATCAGTGAAATGGCTACTGCTGTGCGAGAGGCTGCAGTGCTGGGAGGCTGCTGCTGCAGCACGGAGCCGCAGTGCTATCTGAGGATGAGCGTCAGAGAGAGAGAGAGAGTTGGGGGAAACAGAAAGAGAAAAGAGAGAGAGAGACAGAGAGAATTGGGGAAAACAGAAAAGAGAGAGAGAGAGAGAGAGAGAGAGAGAGAGAGAGAGAGAGAGAGAGAGAGAGAGAATAGTAGAAGAAACAGGGAGGGAGAAACAAAAGACTGTGAGAGAAAGAGAGAGAGAGGGAGATAAAGAAGAGACCCAGCTGCTTTGCAGAGGCAGCTGCTTCACACCCATTTCATAATGCAGCTGTAGATTGTATCACCAGCTTGGCCCAGGCTTGTAGCCAATCACATGCACCCTTGTCCCCAAATAACCAATCAAATTGCAGAGTTTGTGTATAATTTTAAGAATTAGGCTAGAATTAAGGCTTTCAACTAGATTTTGCAGCCTTGCTGTGAGGATTTGATTGCATTTAGTGACAAGAGCGTTAGTGAGGTCAGGAGGTTGGATGATCACCACCCCACCTCATCCCTAACTCTCCAGCTCATCCCAAAAGTATTGAATGGAGCGCCATAATTTGAGAGAACACAGTTCCACTGCTTCACAGCTCAATGTTGAGGGGCTTTATACCCCTCTAGCTTACGCCTGGCATTAGGCATGGTGCCAAAAGGTTCATGTTTATTCTATTGGCAATACTTATCTACAGGGACTAGACAAGCTGTGTGTGTGCATTTGCACATCTGTGTCAGCAATGGATGCAACATAAAGTAGCTGAAAGCATTCATTCAGCATTAATTCGAAGGGGTGTCATTTGGACAGTACACAAAACAAGTACGTACTCACACACACACAATAAAGTTTGCCCAAGGTTCGGAATAACTGGGTGAGATAAATGTTGTGTTTAATATCAGTGGTCAGCACTGAGGGTGTGGACATCTGAAAAAGGCTAGCTAAAAAAGAGAGGAGGAGATTACCATTGGGACAATCTCAAGGCCTTGACTTCTGGAAAGTGTAATTCTGCTATAAGTCTTGAAATTGGTAGAACCAGTGGTAGAATCTGGATAGACCCAGTAGACCCAGTCAAACGAGCTGTCCCATTGTTTATACCTGTATGCCATAACCAGGGAAAACATAGCTTAATCCTTGTTACCGTTCACCTCCTGCTGCATGGTGGTCCTGCACGTATGCCTAAGTGGCTGGGCGTGTGCACATGTCATACAGGTCATTAAAGGTCACTAAAAGGATAAAGCATGCACACGCCAATAGTGGAGACACAGGAGCCATTTAAACCTTAGGAATTTCACTTAAAACCATCAATAACAAAAGCAAATACTTTCCTCTCGTAGCTCACTGACAGTGTTGAATCTAGGTTTAAAGCAATGCCACATTTGCGCAGTAGATATATTATAGTAAACATTTGCAGTAGAAAATATTTTATTATAATTCAAATAGGTTGTTGTGCATGAGATCTCTTTCAGTGTAGAGTCCTGACTGTGTTTTCAGATGTAAAAATAAGGAGTGTAGTCAGAGGTTAAAAATAAGCATCACTGCACTAAATAAAACAAAGCTACAGAGACAGACATGTATGATCTTAGTTCTTAGAAATCAGTAGGCCTTCTCAGAAGCTCAAGAAGGCTCAGAGGGTTTTCAAATAATGTGATTCTAGCAACCGTAATAACCCTAGACTTCAAAGGGTTAAAGAACTAGTACAGCAAATGGTATTTCATGGTAGGCCATTGTTTTTACCTTTACCCGAACCGCAGCCCCACACTCCTGCTGTGCGTGATTATTCATTATTCTTCAGTAGCCTAAGGCTGGAACCAAAATGGGGAGGGTGTACACAGAACGTGAGAAAACATCCACACCCTCGTCATCAGTCGCTAACAATTTCACATTTGAAAAGCAAAAGTAATTGTCCAGAAAATTACAAGGAGAGCATGCTGCAATACCCTAAAACACCTTCTTGTGCAAGGGTGGAGCAGATTCATCTTTATAAGGAATGAGCCTATTGTGCCATGACGTCACATTTGCCACAGAACCCAGGGCTAGCAATGGATCGCAGCCATTTCAAAACGGCACTTTTAAAGTGATGAAATCTGTTGTTTGAATCCTTTGATGACACTAAACTGTGCTGACTGTGTAGAGAATCCAGGCCACGGTGCCGTCCTTAGCCCAGCCATGCCCTGATGCCTGGCGCCTATCGTGTAGGAACCAGAGCGTTTACAGAGCGCTTGGTGTGGGCTTCATGCTCCAGTGGTGTCACGACTCGTGTCTCCCCTTGGGCTCTTAGACTGCGAGCCCAGCACACTTTCTGCAGGGTTTAGTCTCTGGCGAGGTTTGCTGCTGCCAGTTAAATACCCTGAGATCCACACACTTTACCTTTAGTGGTTGACTTTATCTGTGCAGCTTCAGGTAGTTCGGTTTTGGGTTTTTCATATCTGTAGGAGGCTTCAGTTCAGTTGAAATGTTTGTTTTGTTCTGGCTTCAAAGGGGCATGATATCTTTTGCATTTTTGCATCAAGGGCCTGCCAGCAAATTTTTACTTGCTGTTTAACCCATTGAAGACTAGAGCTGTTATTGTTGCTTATAATGCTATATGTTCAAATATGATTGTATAATTGTAATTTTGACAGAACGCAAAAGGTGGAACTCGGAAGTGCAGTGATGGACAGTCTGTGGCATGCACATAACAATAGATGAATGAGGGAGAAAATCTTGCGTATGGATTAAGCTTGCCTTGCATTAAAAGCTAGCATAAGGAAACACTTTGGCTTTGGTTGGCAGTAACTACAACCGGGCGTTTTTTCTGTTGCTGCCAACCAAAGGACCAACAAGCAAGTGATGTGAGAGCTTCCAAGGATTTGCATCCATATTCAATCGTTAAGTACCAGGGCTTTCATGCTATGTTGCGCACTTTGGAGCTGAGACACACAGCGTCAGCATCCTGTCTAAAAGACACGTTACTGACACAGCGATCCGCACATTCTGCAACAAGGCCAAAACCAAGTCATGGAATCACTGAAGAAAACAGGGAGAATAGCTGTAATGTGATGTGTGGACATCCATTCAGAAACTTATGTCAGCATAAATGTGCATTTTATCACTGATGAGTGGCAGCTAGTATCTCATGTGCTCCAAACAAGAGCAGTGATTTAGAGCCACATGGATGAAGATATGGCTAAGCTGTTAAAGAGTGCAGCAGAGAAACAGCAGATCACTAAGAAATATTTAGGTTTAGGCTGCTGAACTGGTTCAATTCTCAGATGTGAAATGCTATGTTTACACGCTAAACCTGGCCTTATAGTGAGCGATCAGGTTGCCCACTGTGTCAAGGTGTTTTTCTGCCGCAGTCCCACAGCAAAACCCTGACTTGCTGACTTGCCACTTTTTACTGCAGTGTAAAAACGAAATAAATGCAAAAATGTTTCATTAAATTGGTCATATATAATAAATATCTTTTCCAAACATGCTCCAAGACTGTCCGCCCAGCACACTTTAAATAGGGGTCAGTCTCTAGTAAGTTTGCCAAGTATACATCCTGAGATCCACATCTTTTTATCCTTTTTTACCTTTCTTGTTTCCATGGTATTTTGTTTTTGCGTTTTGAAGTCTATAAGAGGCTTCAGTTTGTCTAAATGTTTGCTAAGTTACAATGAGCTGAAGCAGAGTGCAGTGCAATTAATACAGTTACATAATTACAGAATTACTACATGCTCTTGCTACTGCTGTTAGTTAAGACCAGTGTCCACCATCATGTGTGGTGGTGGTGAGCTCAATTCTGTTTCTGCGATGTTCTCTTCAGTGTTCTTCTGAAATGAGGTTTAGGCACTTAAACAACTGGTCCCTAGGGGTCGCTGCCTCATTCTTAGAGAAAGAAAGAGAGATATAGAGCAAGAGAACGAAGAACGATAGAGAAGTAGAGAGAGAGGGAGTGAGCGTGAGATGAGAGGAATGTGTTGATGGAAAACGCAGCTGGGCGGCTGATTGTTCCAGCCTCATCAGTCATGCTGGGGCCCACCAGCAGCAGTCTCACTCTCTCTCTCTCTCTCTCTCTCTCTCTCTCTTTCTCTCCTTCCCTTTCTCTCTCACCCCCTCGCTCGCTCTCTCTCTCTCACTCTCTCTCACACAAACACACACACTCACACTCCTGTGAAGCTCACAAATGCTACCATGCACACAACACCTGCCTGTATGATGAAAGCTAATCCGTTTCTGCCTAACTTGTCTAGTGTAAACCATCACTTGCCTCTAATACAGGTTTTTAACCTTCCGTCGCAGAGCATGCTCCAACATTCAAGATCCGTCACTCAAGCCAGTCACTGTTTCATTTTTTTCTCCTTTTTTCGTCACTTTTCCTCAGGTCTGCGGTCTTTCATCTGGTAAAACAATGCCATCTCTCTCCTGTCAGTTTCATACACTGCATACAGGCATGACAGCTTTTACATAACAAGCCAACACCCCCATGTTCTCACTCTCTCTGTCTCTCTTTCTTTCTCACATACACTTTCTTTCATGCTCCTCTCGCTCTCCTTTCCTCTACCTCCCCCTCACTCTGTTGCTTCAAAAATAAATAAATAAAAAAACAAAAAAAAAAACAGACATTTCACTTTCTCTGACAGCACAAACGACAAGATTAACTGAGCTCAAATGATGCCAAAAATCGTCTCGGCCATCGGGCTGCAGCGGAGGCTCAATGTGAAGTACCTATAAGCAGATCGATGGCATTGATTGCGATGCCGGAGCAGCAGGGGGCCATGGGCAGTGCAGAATGGGGACCCTCACTCTGGGAGATTCATGCCAAGCCCTGCTGTATTTACAGTCCAGAGCGAAGGCCTGCTGACAAGTGCTCTTATTCAGTGCCAGTCAGCCACTTTGCATAGACATGTCAACAAAAACAAGCCGTGCCAGGTGTCTAGATAGGTTTCTTGGTTTTTGAAACTGCCTTGTGTGCAAAAGGCTGTTTGGCTGGGTTGTGTGTGTGAATGTGTGAAGGGGCAGAGGAATGGGGCGGGGGCCACACAAGACATGCCTTGGCATATTTGTTAAAGTGCAGCAAAAACTTTCAGTAGGCTATCACTGTGTAAATTCCACAAATTAATCTGCATATATATTATTGGTGTAGATCCTATTCATTATCCTGCCCATGGCAAAAGTAGATATTCTGGTGGAAAGTGTAACCTAAGGCCCCACTGTGTTTACATGTAGCACAGTTAGCACAGGAACATTAAGTGCATGTATTTTCCAATAATGCATTAATAGAGTTGGTGCCCTTCTAATTCTCACACTCCAAGTCCCTGGACAAAAGTATTAGGACACTGTATTAAAAATGAGTTCCGAATGCTTTTAATATGCTGTTGTTGGAGTAACGTTTGCTGTCCAACATCAGACGGAGGACTCACAGCATTGCTGTGAGGGTTTCATTGTATTCAGTGACAAGTACGTTAGTGGAGTCAGGATGTTGGATGATGGGGCGGGGTTCCCCAACTGGATAGAGTGCAATCGTTCCGGAGAGCACAGTTTCGCTGCTCCACAGTTCAGTGCTGGGGGGCTTTTATACCTTTCTAGCCCATGCCTGACGTTGTGCATGGTTGCATAGGTTCATGTTTATCTGCTCCAGTGAGTCCAATTCTATGTGCAGTAATTCTCTAATAAAAAGACGGGAGACTTGCAATGCGAAACCCAGACATGTAATAATATCCATACCTGACCGCTTCCACTGACTTACCCATCTCTTTGCTCTCTGTAGTAACCCCTTCTATGTCCTGGTGCTGCTGGTGGTCTTTGCCCACTGAGTATTCATTACTTCATTAGGCCTGTTTTGGTGGGGGATCTCTGTTTTCACCATCAGGCTGGATGTTTTGCATAAGTGTGTGCACATATGTGTGTGTGCATGTTGGTGGAGCTGCAGCTGTAGCCGTGACGGGCAGGGCAGCTGTGAGGGGGCTGAAGGCTGGTGCTGGGGCGGATGGGTGGGGTCAGATGCAGTTCTCCCATAAGGCTGCCAGCTAGGACCCTGACGCCACCATTTTGCAGAGTGTGTGGG
Organism: Salminus brasiliensis; assembly: GCF_030463535.1. Classification (NCBI taxonomy): domain Eukaryota; kingdom Metazoa; phylum Chordata; class Actinopteri; order Characiformes; family Bryconidae; genus Salminus; species Salminus brasiliensis. The sequence goes on from NC_132895.1 coordinate 17,861,791, forward strand.
GGCTATGGCCTGTGCACAGGCGTGTGTGTGTCTACGGGGGGGGGGATGGAGGCCTGATGTCTGGGCTGAGAGAAGACCAGAGGCATGCTGTCACTCTACACCAGCATTAGAGTGTGTGCATAAGAGTGTGTGTCAAAAAGACTGGACTTGCACTGACTTGGAGAAGAAGCAGTGATGGGGAATTTATTCTGGAAAGGGGCTACTTTTGTCAGAGCCTCTAGAGCAAGAAAGATTTGAAGCCCCAAATGGACCCAGATGTGTCCATGTATCCTTTGCCTGTATTGCTGGTGTCACTGTGTGAGGGCCAGAGAGTGGCAGCCATATCCGGGGCTGGGCCTTGGGCCGGGACAGAAGCTCCAAGGAGCTCTGGGCTCCAGAGTTACTCCTTGTCTTGTTGGCGTGGGTGCAAGCGAGGCTGCAGGAGTCTGTTATTGCCCACACTGCTGCTGCTGTTGCTTGGACTTGGCATCTGCCTTCTCCTCCTGGACTATGTTCTGACCAAAGACCCTTCTAACCCAAACGAACCTGACCTGCTAGACCTCCTCAGAGGTGAGGACGAAGAGGACAGTGCTCCTCCTTGGACACGTAGCACACCTACTGACACCTCCAGTTCTATTGCCTCCACATCTTTCCTCTGGGGGATTTCAACTGTGCCTACACCGAGTCCTGAAACTTCCTTCTCCCTGTCAGCCTCCAGTGCCACAACTGTCCTGGGCCTCAGTCCTGCACCCAGTAGTGCCCCACCTCCTGTGGGTAAGTGCTCCAAAACTCCTCTGCTTGTTTACATGTTCGTCCTTATTGTGCAATCGCATGCAATAGCGTCCTTTGATTTCCTTCCTTCTGCGTCGTCTCCGATACGATTGCGGAGGACAAGACCGGGCACATCAGCTATGCAGCAGGAATAGGGCAAAGGCAGAGGAAAAATAAAAGCATGTTAATCAAAGGGAAAAATACAAGGCAGAGGTTCACACAAGGTGTCTTTTTTGAGGGGTAGATGTCCCTCATTGTTCCTCCCTCTGATGTCGGCAGTTGGTTTGTAGTTGAAGTCATTGGCTCCCGAAAGGGGCTTTTTAAGGCATTAGCGTTAGTAACGTTTTGTTTACGAGTCTCGCAAATTCTTCAAGCAGATAATGTTCCACTTTGGCCTCCTGCCTGAACAATGATTGGGAAGCCTTCTGTCTGTCACGTATCTCTCACAGCCACAACAGCTTCCTTTAAACTCTTTTTGAAATGTGGATTATATAAACACAGTCGACATCTAAACAGCAGTGCGCTACTGTGATCTTCCAAGGGTCAGGGGTCAAACTATCAGCTGGACCTCTTATGCTGACCTCTTTTTTGAGTTTTATGTTATTAGGGTGGGTGATTCATGTCCAAATCATCTCTAGAGATGAGCGTTTAATTCCACCCGTCATAGGTTTCAAATCTGTTTGCTTCAGAAGCCAGAAAGTAATGTCAGAGTTGTTGCTTCGGCACTTAATTGGAAGAGAAAATGCTTTTAAGAAAAATGAACGTTGAATATTCTTTTTGTTCATGCCTCAAAAGGAAATTTTCAAAAGTTTCTCCATAAAATAATTTGTTGAGTACTAATATATGAAATATGCTTAATATACACCGATTAGCCATAACATTAGTACCACTTACAACATTGATTATCTTTATCTGCATTGGCATCTGTCAAGGGGTGAATATATTAGGCAGCAAGTGAACAGTCAGACAGTTGAAGGTGATCAGACAGATCTTGAGGGGTGTTCCCAGTATGCAGTGGTCAGTACTTACCAAGAGTGGTTCAAGAAAGCTGCAGGAGGTCTTCTGGAACCCATGCCTTGAATGGTCAGTTGTAGGGTTTCTAGATATTAGACAGGCGGTATTAATATTATGGCTGATCAGTGCATTATCCAATTGTGAAAATGTTTTCTTAAACAAATGTCAAAACACAACACCTTTATAAAAATAAAATATGGAAATAGTGAAATACAGATGTTCTCTTGATGTAAGTAAGAGCATTGGTAATGGGCAAGCTCAATGAGGACTGCTAAGGCTAAGATTAATGTAATGGTTTAGGTTAGGGTAGTATTAGCCTCAGTATCCAGAGACTGAGGATTCAGCCCTCTTAGAGCATGTAATTTCTTCAGTCACAGCTACACAGAGCAGGAGAACAAAGAGGTTTCAGTGACATTCATGCATTTGGTGCATTTGAACTTCATACATACTGAAGAATGTGGCTATTTGTTATTAACAAAATAGTAACTTTTACTTCACTTGGTTACTTAACATTGTTACTAACTTAACAGGTAACTTATCAGTCTATAGTTAAGAATGTGGAGTTCAGTTTTGGACAGATTCTTTGTTCAGGTTCAGATTAAGAACTTGGTGCTGTGGGTGGGATTTAAATTGGACAATGTTTTTAGCTTCCAAAGAGAAGTTCAGTCCTGATCAAATCTTTGTATTTAGTTGTCTACTATGTGCCTTACACATTGTTTGTTCTGGTCATGTTTATGGCTTCCTTGTTTCACTTTTATGAGTTTCAGATAATAATCCATATGTTATATGGTATGCTCCACAGGAAAAGGCCCCTGTAGTATCACTGGGTTATTTTCCAAGTGTAAAGGATTATTTAAAATTATAGGTTTTTGATTAGAACCATCTCGCCTGTCACTAGGCATTTGCTTCAGATGTGAAGTCTGCAAACAATTTTCCTAATAAGGAAATTACAGTGGATCCCGCACTGCTATGTTATCGTTGTTCTGAGGTTTTGTTTTTGCCATTGTGTTTGAATTCTGTTTGTGAGCATTTTGGTTATTTGCATTTCCATTCAGAACTGTTGTTTGTTTATTTGTTTATTTATTTAATTGTCCGGGAAACATTTTTGTCTGATAAAACTTCCCGGGGCTGAAGTCTAGGGGCAAGGCTTATTCCAGTTGTGAACCATTTAGAATCACTCTTAAACTGCGACTCTTTGCACGAATGACTCCTAAAATGGGATCTGATGTTCATCCAAGTCATAATATTAAATAAAGACAGTCTTATGAAACACTCACAACATTTTGCATCCCCATGTAGTTATTGAACATGTGGTTAAAACAACCGGTCACTGATGGATACAGTGTGTGAACCCTGTGTGAACCTATTCAGTAAGTAGTCAAAGGCCATATAGTGGTAGAAACATCAGCCAAACTGTTTCTTCAACTGGTGTTCTGCAGAGTTACATTGTATTTCATCTTTATTGATTCATCTCAACAAACTTGATTTACTAAACATACGTTTTCAGGATATACCACCACATTTTAATTAATCAGATGTCTGGTCTTGTTGTTTTGAAGGGTTTTCACTCTTGTTCCAAATACACACACAGCACCAATTCTGGACCCTTTTGAGGGAGGAGCTTATTATTAATGGATTTTTTATTCGATTCGATTTTTAATGTCACCTTTCTGCACACATCTTTGCAAAATGGTAGGACCTGCGTTCATTCGTTTATATCTTGTCATTATTTTCCTTGGATTCAAACACTCAAGAAGTGAAGAACAGCACTTTCTGAAGTCATGGCATTTCACCGTTAAGGAACACCTGCAAACAAGCAGGCATTCTCATAGGAGAAGGTTGTCAGCCATGCAGGTTATAAGTCGAAGCGGTTACGTGAATAAATGAACAAATCACGCAACCCCACACGTGGTGCTGGGAACAGATAGCTTCAACACATGCAGCAGACCGCACTAAAAGGGAACCCCAGACCACTAATTCAGGAGAACTAGAGAACTGCCTTCTGGATCGCTCCCGGGCCTGACAACAGCTTTCACACTTGACCAAATGTACCAAACTCTCAAAGAAATCGCTCCTGGGTCCAGTAAAAAAAAAAAAAAACGTTAGTATGAAAACACCCTTAGTTGTATTGTTGATTTCCTGAATCATGGTCTCCATTTAAGTTCATTTAAGTTCATTAGGTTAGTTTCAAAAGCACAGACAGACGCCCCAACATTCTAGATAAGAATTTCTTAGACAACTTGGAATGTATAGGTCACTCTAGGCCAAGTTCTCTAGGCCATGAAGCAACAAAGTCCCACCGCATTACTACACTCCCATGCCTGGGATGATGCTGTGGTCATTGTAACCACCAGTATCTGGTGAATGTTCAGCAGTGTAGACTTATAGAGGTCTCCATACCCTAAGCTGCCACTGCAAGATAAAGGTTATATAGAGTGTCACTTGTTTGAGGATTCTACCAGCCTACCAGCACAGATTTTAGTAAGATGACCACTCCTATGGAGAACAGCAGTGCTGTGAAATTCAGTCCCATTCATATAAGGTTCAACCACATTTCTCAGGTCTTTTGAGATCTCATGAAATCAGGTCAAGGTGAACTTGAACAGAATTTTGTTGCAAAGAACCAAATGTTGCCAGTAACCAAAATGGCAGTTCCGTGGTAAGGCAGACCAGATCTCACCCCTGAACTGATTGGAACGTCTGGTTCCAATTACCCTTTTTAAAGGGTCATTATCCTAGAGGTTCACATGCTTTCCCCATGGTTGCTTAAACTCTTTTTTTTTCAATAAACAGATGGCTCTATAAAATCTGCATTTGTTGCATAAGACTTTCTGTATGTAATATCAAGACTTAGATCAGATTACATTGTATAAATCGCTCATGTACAAATACAGACCTTTTCAGGGGGGCTCATAAAGTTCTTTTCCGACAACTGTATCTTTTGTTAGCAGTGTGTGTGTGTGTGTGTGTGTGTTTGTGTGTGTGTGTGTGTGTGTGTTGTTTTTACTGAAAACATAAGCCGCCCAGTAGCCCAACCATGAATCTTCTTCAGATAGTGAGTGATTTAGAGTCTTGAAATCACTTAAGAACGCATGCATTCAAAGGACGTATTGTGCACTCACATATTTGTTACATTACACAAATATTGCATTATTATAATATTGCCTAACAGCATTACGTCTTATATGTTGCAATAATGTCCAGTGCTTTAGTAACCGGGATGTTTACGGTTGTTCTTTCCAAAGGACATGAAAAGAACAGAAGAGAACTGAACGTTTTCATTTTGCTCTGCAAACACACACTCACACACCAACTGATCCATTTGTGTACTCATCTATATACATTAACCCCATAAACCCTGCAATTAGGCTAGGCTTGTGCGGTATAAAGGTAATACAGTATTCCACAGTATTTAAACATGTTTACGGTATATAATTGACTGCAGTATTTCAAAATGACATTTAATGAAAAGACAGTCAATATGTTGTCTGATACCCTGTGTATCTGTAGCTGAACTAGCTAAGGAAAGCCTAGTTTAGCAAGTGGACTACAGAACCAACACCAGGGAAAAAACTTAGCCTTCAGCTTTTTGTCCGTCCAGCACCAGTCACTTGGTCTGAAGCAATGCTTGTCTAAACGTTTATAGGTAGGCTTTCAGTCAGCCAGGCCTGAGTTTGTTCTGTAGTGAGCAGATTGTTTTCCTGCTAACTACGCTAAGGCTAACCAGCTTCCCTCCCTTGATTCTTAGCAGTTTAACATTTGGATTTGTTGTCAAAATGACAGTTTAACGTTAAATGATTTATGTATTTAAAATTGTAAACTCTGTTCACGTCTGTGGCCCTCTCAGCAAACTGAACTTTATATTTGATCATTTTGCAGCTTTAAAATATTGTAAATGTAGAACCATGTGCGCTACTTTCACAACTTGTGCTACTCTCCGTCCCTGATAAGACCGTATTCTGCAGCTATATTTTGAGTAATGTTTGAGACAATATACAAAGAGTCAACACTGCCCTACCCTAAATTAGACTCACACTTCAGATCTTTCCCCTAATAATGACATTTCTCTCATAATTATCAGTTTCATAGACATAGACAAAATATGCCTAACTGTTACCAAGTAAATCATGGTAGTTTCTGCATTAGGATCGATAGCAGAATAATAATCCTAGGGTTCAAAAGGTTAAAACACACCTACAGAGACAGGGAGGGAGAGAGTGTGAATAAAAAGAGAGAGAAAGACACACACACATTGCCCTAGACTGGCGTCTAATCAGACTGTGCCCTGTGGTCTAAGAAAACTACTGCTACAAAGCTGATCGTATGAACTACATTTTCGTTTCTCTGGGGCTGACCACATGTGTTTGTTTAGGGGCTCAAAAGCTGAAAAGTAGAGGTGCACACTGCAGTGTGTGTGTAATGGAGACGACCCATCTGAAAGCTTTGGGAAGCTCTTTAAAAGAGAGGGATGTTTCAGATAATGGAAAGCACACAAAATCAGCAAGAATGCATGCAGTATAAATTGACCTTCTGGCGAAGTGATAAGGGATCCCTGTGCCGGCCGTAATGAGAGACATCTCCAGAACTCTCTGCCAAGAGTCGATGGGGGGTTGGCTAAGAAACTGCACTGGTACTGTGGCAGGAAGCACGTCTGTGCTATCACACTCTCTGTTGCATCATTTGTCATCTACTTGTCGTCTTTTTCAGCTTTTTCTCTCATGAGCTTACCCTCATGGGCTTACTTCTACCCTCAGACACCATTTATGCATCGCTTGCATTCAAATTTCCTTCTTTCTTTTATTCCTTGAAACCTACACTCTTAAATCTTTCTTGGTCTGGTACAGTTCTAGGAAAAATACTTGAATTGGTATGGAAACTTTGTGTAAAGACAAATCATCTCAACTGGTAAAATGTGTGGATCTTCACCCCAAATACCCCCAAAACAACGTTCTAGAATATTAAAGACTGTTCAAAGTGAGCGGCAAGATCTCTGGAGGTTATGTCTGTGAGTTTATGGGAGTGTAGAGAGAATGCAAAGATGCCGTGACCACCCGGAGGACACCCCCCTCCCCATGTCCATGAGGACTTACTCAGCCCTGAGTGAGCATGAGCAAATGGACGTGCCTCCAGAAGACGAAAGAAAACATTCTGAGCAACAGGGACCTCTCCTTTCATTTTTACGACTTTCCTAGAACCCTTTGGAGAGCGTGGAAGGATAGACATGTTTATGAAGCTTTCCAGATGGCCCCCTTTTGCCCCCCACCCCAGCCCAGACTCCCTTTTCACTTCCATGGCCATGAAGGATTAATCAAACTCAGGAGCTAAGCTTGCTGGCCAAACCCTTGGGCTTTCAAGCAAGAAAGAGTGACCTCAGTTAGGGGCTGCAGGTCAGACTGAGTCAGCCCTCGTCAATAGGCCCAAGGAACTTGGCCATAATCAAGCAGAGGAAAGAAACGCAACCTATCCTCTAACATTAAGGGGTTGATGTCACTGAGCCCTGTGTGGTAAGAGAAGGTTAATTAGCTGAGCACTTTAAGATTGGATAAATAGGTGTAGCTCGAGACTTGCTGAAATGGACCTTGTTAGGGTGGAATGCTTTGTTGAACCTTTGCTGTGGTTCAGGGCAACAGCGGCGTGTCAGAGTCAACGAGAACATGCGAGAGGGCAAATCAGCGCTTCCTGTCAGCTAATAGTCCAGGAGAGTTTACTGTGCCCCAGGCTGGAGGACTTGAGAAGCGAACTCGATGCTAAGCCCAAAGAAGCAACTCTGTGATTAGCAACCACAGACACCACTCCTGTCAGGAAACACCTTATTCTCACTCTGCTCTTTATCATCCAGCTGGTCAGTGAAGAATGCACGCAAGAAAGGCCTTCAACCAAGCGATTCTGTGCACCGAGGACAGTGGAAGGATGAAGCTTTTTTTTCAGCTCATTATTTATTTGCTTTTAAAAGTGCCTCTCTAGGGTAGTGTTGCTGTGCTAAAGGATGTATCTCCTCATTTTATTAAGTGTGTACAGTGAGTTTATACCCTGTCTCAGCCCCCCCGAAACAGTCAGCCCATTCTCTCTCATTCTCTCGCTCTTTTTTTTTTTCTCCGGCACATGCTGCTTCAGCAGATATTTACAACATGCTTTCAGACCTCCAACAGTGAGGTGATGAAAATATCAGATACATGGAGGAGTACTGTACAGTCATGTAACTGTCAGAGCTCCAGGTCCAAAAGGAGGGAAATCTGGCACTGCCTTACAGCACCACAGCCATGAACATGACAAACACTGGCGTAATTAATTGCTAACACACCGGATTTGTAGGAAAACAGGGCTCTCTAGAATGTTCAGTATTATTAAAGGCTGCAATCAGATATGGCTGAAATAGGGCAGGTAAAAACACATCAGAGTTTTCCTTTTTTTTTCTAAAAGGGAGAACAATAAGCAAATGCATTGTAGGGTTTGGCGTGTGTGGTCTAGAGGCACGATTTAGTATTCTGAAATGTCTGTTGCCGCTGGCCCTGAAAAAACATGTCTGCCGTTCCCTAATTATGTCTTTCATCTTTATATTTTTGAGAAATGTATTTATTAGGCAACATTTAAGCTTATCATGAGGCTAAAAAGAATACATCAATAATTTGTCACTACTATATTTCTCTATCTTCAATTTTATTGGAAAAAATCCAAGAGCACCTTACACTCTAATACAGTTTTAAACAAAATAATGTACTTGTGTGCTCTATTAAATATTTGAGGTACCAGTATCTTAACACTGTCACTCAAAGTCACTCTTTTGCCATTTACTATGTTTTATTATATGATAATATAATTGATGGAAATATTTTTTAAGGACATGACCAAAAACTACATTACACCACAAATACACTATAGGTCCTAATGTTTGTGGACACCCCATCTAATAAATGCATTCAGCTACTTTAAGTTGCATCCATTACTGACACAGATGCGCAAATGCACACAAAAAGCTTGTCTAGCCCCTGAAGAGAAGTACCGCCAATAGAATAGGACTCTCTGGAGCACATAAAAATAAACCAATTGGCACCATACCTAAAGCCAGGCATAGAGGAGTATAAAGTCCTCCAGCATTGAAACCGTGTTTTCTGGAATGATGGATAGTGCTTCATCTAATACTTTTGGGATGATCTGAGGAGTTGAGGATGAGGTGGGGTGGTGATCATCCAACATCCTGACCTCACTAACGCTCTTCCTCCAACCAAAGTAAAATAATAGTGGTCCAGCAGACTAAGGTGACCGCTTAAGTGTGATGCTGGCCATCACGGTCATCTGCTAGTCGATGCATCCGAGCTGGGTACCCGGCACGTTCCTCCGAGCGAGTTGGTTGCCTGGGGACGTTGCTTCTGCAACCACTCAAAATCGACAATCTTTGTACAAAGGCCACTGCGTGATCTGCGTATGACTGCATGCAGAATAGTGTTTTGGGACAGATACACTTTCCTTTACACCCCTATATTTCCCCATGGCCACTTTTTATGATTTCAAATGTATTCATATGCATACACGCTAACACTGTTGAAACCTGCTGTCTTTAAAAATACAGAATACAGTGGCTTTTTTGTGTTTTTCAAAAAAAGGTTGAATGAATAATTCAGTATCAATATCAATTAATAACAGCATTTTAGTTGTTGCCTTTTGCAGCCTGCAAGCTTCCATTTGGTGTAAGACGTGTTAGCATCTTTAGCTTAGCCATTCTTTTGGCTCCAAGTCAGATACGCAGAAGCCAGCAGAGTGCAAGTTTCCCCAAAATAAAGCAGCTCAGAAGAATCACTGCTCCAGGTCTTGGCAATAAAGAGTAACAATGGAAGAAATACAAAAGTACCTGCTCCCTAGAGCTGCGACACAGAGGGCATGTATACTTTAAACTGAGCGGACAGAGCAGGCCTCCCACTAGCATGCTTTAAAGAGCACTGAGGCGATGAGCACAGGTTTATATATGCTCCGATCCGACCACAGAGGAACTCTGGGAGGTTTAGCCTGTACGTGGGGTGGGGGTGGAGGGGGAGCTGAGACAGAGCGCACACGCCTCACGGCAACCCGAAGCTGGCGCAGAGCCAGCTCTCTCTGCACTCTGCATGTGTGTTGTGCAAGCCAGTAGAGCACTGTTATTACAGTGTGCCTTTGCCGTTGCTCTGCAGGACATTTTTCTCCTTCTTCTTCTTCTTCTTCTTCTTCCTCTGCGACCATGCGATAAATAGATAATGAGGTGATAAAGGGAAGGGCAGAGAAACAGAGACAGACAGAGACAAAAGCTATAAACTAGTGTTATGTACTGACTTCAAAAGAAACAGTCTAAGAGATAAACTCATTTAGCACTGACCATGAGACTCGCTCATAATGGGGTAAGATCTTACTATCAGAGAACCCTTGCACTTTATGAAAATCTCTCAATTAAAGTTAGTAGCATATGAACTAATATATTTTTGTATTTCAGATTTTCTTTCATTGATTTTAGTTGTTGCCATAGTGATAAATAAAAGCTGCAATCTAAATGGCTGAAATTACTGCATTGCCATTTTTTACATACTACCACCCTAAAGAGTACGTCAAAATAATGTAGCATGTAAATAATAGAATTGTGTGGTTTGGGATGCAGTGTTAGACTAGCAGCTCTGGCAGACTGGCTAATTATAGCTTTGCTTGGCAACTTATGTCTTAACTGCCAAATAAAAAGGAGAAAGTAAAAAGTATAGTGGTGCACATTTATATAAAACAAAGTTCAACATGGAATGTCCTATGTTGTCGCCAGATTTTGGATGCATTTATCATGATAAACGGCAAGATGCCTTCAGATCTTTGTGTGAGATTCACAAAAGAGCTCTTAGCCGTGCATGTACCTGTATGTGTGCATGTCAGTACAGTACATTATTTTACATACATTTGTATTACTTTTAGTAATATGTGACTGGAAATTTTTGAAAATAAGAGATATGTAACTATTATAAGCTACAGTATTCTCTGGAGAAGTAAAACAGAAAGGGGATTTGCACAAAAGTAAAAAAGTACCACCTGCTAATATACCTACTTTTTTGGCTCACAGCTGTTACTGAATGTCAGAATAAATCATGAACTGTCTCTTCTGATCTGAGGGGATAAATCAACATGATCATTCTTTGCTATATGCAAATTCAGACGTTCAGCATGCCGACACTAGACAAGATCTCATAGTCTGACAGGGAAATTAACATTCTTATTTTATTTGTAGACTGCAGAGAACGTATAAAATAAATGTTTAGGTTTTTTTTTATTTGTGTTTTTGAATTACATTGCTTGATAATGTTAATTCATTCACTGTAAGTGAGCAGATGTTATTTGGAAAATATCCACTAAACCTGCAAACAGCTAGCATCTCCGTCTTCCCATCGTCTTCCTTGATGCTTTGCCAAAAATTGACATGAGTCATTTCCAGTTGTTCTTTGTGTTTCTAACTTTAGATTGTGGTGAAATGCATGTATGCTTGATTGAATATAAACTTGACAGGTAAACTTAAGAATGACACATTCAGTCTGCAACCTAGTGATTTCTTTGGTAGGCTAGACAGAGCATTTAAAGTCTTCATTTTGCATTATCAACAAACAGATCATACTTGAAATAATTTAACCCCCACTGCAAATTAGGTTTATTGGAAAATGTTCAAACTTTCAGCTTTCACCAAAATCAACACAGAATGACACTTTTAATGACTATTGCAGTCTCAGAATTATTCAACCCCTTCATGACAAATCTCTTTTGTACTTAGTAGGTCATCCTTTTGCTGTTTTGACCTGCTGCAAATGTGATGCATAGCCAGACAACAACCGAGGCAGCATTCCTGAGGAATCTTACCCCATTCCTCATAGATAATGGCCTGCAGATGACTAATACTCTTGGGTTTGCGTTCTGCAACCACCCTCTTCAAATCCCATCAAAGAAACCTTTGGGGACTTCTTCTGAAACCAAGCCTTGGTGGACCTCAAACCTCAGCTTCAGGAGGACGCAAATCATCCTCAGAGATTCAGTGCACCACTGCCATGCTTCACTGTGGACAGGGTGCGCTTTGTAGTTCCAGTTTTGTTTCATTTGTTGCTTATTTTCATCACAAAACAGAATCCTCTGCTAAACTTCTGCTAAATAATGAAAAAAAATACTTTTTGGGCCTATGGGTCAGCAGTATGTCTAAAGGTGGATAAATGAACACCTTGCCTACAGTAAAGCACAGCAGTGGTTTGGTGACACCCTAGGCTGACTTGCTTCCTCTGGCACTGGAAATCTGCAGCATGTGGAGGTCAAAATGGATTCAATCAAGTATAAGGAAATCTAATCTAAGAAAAAACATCAACAGCTTGGGTATCATTGGACCTTCCAGCAAGACAATAATTCTTAGTATACCTCAAAGTCCACCTAGGCTTGCTTTTAGAAGAAGTTCTGTAAGGTTCTGGCCCAGGTGTGCCAGATGTGCACTGGCCACCATGGTCCCCTTATACACTCCTCTCCCCAGAAGGCTGGCCACTTCTCCAGGGCCAGTGCCAGCATCCTCCCCCTCCTTTTATGCACTTGTGTGACAAGAGAGAGTGGCAGATAGGGAGAGAGTGAGGATAGAGAGAATAGCAGCACATTTTCACAGTGACTTTACTGCCTGGCCTGCCTTGCTGAGGTCGCACCAAAGACAATCCCCTTCACATTCCAGACTGTTGCTCATTTTCACACATTCATTTGGAACAAGAGAGTCTTTAATCATCTTTCCATACAGAGGAAACAGAGAAAATCTCAGGGAGAGAAATCTCTTGTTGAGTGTGTGGGGGGGTGTTTTGTTATTCTCTATGAAGTCTTAATATCTAATATATAATATATATATATAATATAATATATTATATATATATATATATAATATAATATATAATATGAGTTCTCACAGTGGATTGGACCTACCATGGAGTCTCTTTATTGCCTTTTTGTCTCTTGGAGCATTTCCATTCAAGAAATGCAGTTGTAGAGCTGTGTGTGGCATGTATGTGCATGTTCACAGGAGGTGCTTGAGGAGGTGCATCAGCATTTTCTAGTGTAAACTAAGGGTGCCTGTTTCTGGTTGCTGATTTGAAGATTACAGAGAAGACAACATGAACACAAGTGAACATTGTGTGCATGAGTGTGTATGTGTGTGTTTGTGTGTTCGTGTGTGTGTGTGTGTGTGTGTGTGTGTGTGTGTGTGTGTGTGTTGGTTAAATATTGTGTTCTATGTGGGAAATAGAAAATAATGAACATTTTGTCCCTTGGTGGTAGCTGGTATAAACAAAACATAACTCTTTACATGAACAGAAAATATTCTTTATGGGCAAAAGTATTGGGACACCCGCTCATCATTCATTGTTTAAAAATAGTTTTTACTGCTTTCAGTGGAGTAACTCTCTACTGACCAGGGAAGGCCTTTATACCAGATTTTGGAGCACTGCTGTGAGTGTTTGATTGCATTCAGTGACAAAAGCATTAGTGAGTCCAGTGATCATGTTGGATGATCACCACCCCACCTCATCCTCCACAGCTCATTGCTGGTGGCCTTTATACCTCTGTAGCTCACATGTGGCATTAGGCATGGTGCCAATAAGTTCATGTTTATCTGCTTAAGGCAGTCCTACTCTATTGGCAGTACTTCTATAGAGGGAGACAAGCTGTGTGTGTGTGTGTGTGTGTGTGTGTGTGTGTGTGTGTGTGCATCAATGTCAGCAATGGTTGCATTGCAAAGTAGCTGAATGAATTCTTTGGAAACATTTAGGCATATAAATAAGAAAAGAAATGTCAGAAAAGATGGAAAGTGTGGACTGGGCTTAAAGGCTTAAAGGGAGCCTGTCTACGCTCTGAGCCCACCTGTGGTCCTATTAAGTCTAGACATTGTTTTATTTCAGAAAAAAAATCAATTAACTGATAGGATTATCAACAACAGAAACTCTTTTAAGAAGAACTAATACAATTAAATTGGAAACCACTGTTAATAAAACGTTTTATCATTTCATGCATTTAAACTCAGGATGGTTGTTCTGAGCTGACAACTTAGATTACACTATAGGGATGTACTGATCTGATTTAGTGAAATGTGACCAGGGCCGATTGAAACATATTTTAATGGATCAGATATGGGCTATTTTAATCCCAATCCAGTTAATAGTATTTGTTTTTACAATATTGTTCAGAGCACCATCTGGTGTCCTCAAGGCCCCATTAACAGACATTATTGCCCAGACTGCTCAAAAGGTAAATAAAAACATTCTCAAAAGGTAAATAAAAGTAATGCAATGTGGAGCAATTTTTCAGTGGAACATGAAAACACTGTTTTACCAGCGGGAGAACTGTGCACCTTTCTTTGTTTTTAAACCAGCACTGAACAGCCCATTCAGAACTGAGTGGAGGCTAACACTAATGCCAATACACACACGCTACAGAAATCCATATCACAGCACATTCACCATACTATACACCTTACCTTATATTTCACATCAGTACTCGACAAACAACAACCAGGCAGTCCAGAGTGTGTAACACTACACACCCACACAGACACCAAATGACTTGACTGCAGTGTTTAAAGGAACTGGGAGCTGAATGGTCAGGGAGGTTAGTCTGAAGACTGCATTATAAGATATTAAACACGCTATAAAACAATCATTTTAAGAAAAATCTGTACTAAACTGAATAAATCAATCCAAATGATCTCCTTATAGAAACTATTTCTATAAACAAAGAGATTACCATTTACAGTAGAATTCTATCCATCCATGTAATTTACTGTATAATTTGAACATCTCAGAATGATAGGGTTGCAAACGTATGTGCCTGTACGTGCACATGTAAAAGCACATGTAAGTGCGTGTTCATGTATATGTGTGTGTGTGTGCATAGTTTTCTTGTCCATTTTGCACCGTAGCAGTTTAGGTAATGGCCATGACACGTCCTCTACTTTCTACAGTATAATTTCACACCACATTCACACGGACCAGTTCATTTGGGACAGCGTGCAGCTGCATGTGCTCTTGGCCCTGTTGAATGGTGCAGAATACATTCCAGCTTTCCATTCCAGTTTGTTCTTTTCAAAAATCAGAGGCTTGGAAAACACAATAATTGCTCTGCACTGCCACGAGAATTTGTGAGCTCGCCCCACACAATAGCTGATAAATGGCGGAGTTATGTACCATCAGGAAACGACTTTTACTGTCAGTCGTCACTTCTTTTTTGTTTTGATTCGAAAGTCAATAAACATGCACACATGCACCCCAGTAGAGCGCTGCCTAAATGGAAGGCCCAGATAAGGGGAGCCTCAACAATGCACTTGTAACAGATTCTCTGAAAACAACATCCAGTGTTTTCTCCTAATCACACCATGTGAATCCTCTCTGCACCTCTTACACCTCCTTACTTCTCCCTTCACTTTCTTCCCTTCTGTTTCCAACCAGTCTTCCCAAAGTCATGCTGACATGCTGCTCGGGTAATATAGCAGGATTAAGAGCCTGTAACATGAAGGCCATTCCAGAGGTCTGACTCCACCAAGGCAATGGGGGGGAGGTGGGGGGGAGGCTCCTCACGGAAATGTTTATCTTTGCACCCTGAACATCTTGAGACGCCATCGAAGCAGTAGAGATTGAGGGGAAGATTAGTGATGGGGACTAAGAGGTCATTGTTATGAAGTGAATGGCTGTTTTATTACGCTGTTTAGATGGGGTTGAGAGTGTAGAGTCTGGGCTCAGCGGTGGGATAAGATGGCTATTATGAGAATAACACTCCCCGCCATAAGCGTGAAGTAATGAATGTTATCTCTTCAGATGGCACACAGTATCTTGTACATTAGTTTCCTGCTAAATGGTGGAAGGTTTCTTCAGAGAGACCTCCTCAGAGATTTGCCTCGTGACCTACCCCTTGTTGTGGCTCTGCACAGCAGGGGCAGATAGTGTTAAATCAGTGGCGTAAGTTTCTTTTGAAATTTGGTGGGAGCACACTGCTCACATCACCCAGCCTAAGCCATTGTATGAATCTATCTAGTATCTATCTATATATATATTTACAATAATATTTACAGTAAAACTGTTCACAGTCATGAAGCAGCATAATTATGCTGTTGTAATTGGCTTCTTTAATAATTTCATTAGCTTCTTACATTTGCATTATCTCAACAAAGTAATGTTGACATGTACACATCAATCTCAAGTCAATGGTTTTATCTAATATTCCAGGTATGAAGGTTTTTGTCACAAAAGAAATATGTTTAAAAATCTCCTATCAACATAATCCACAACTTTTGTTAAGGCTATAATTATTTTTTTCAGAAATCCATAATAGCTATGTGAAAGTATGACGTTGTCAAAGTTTCGACTCATTATCTTACATCTTTGAAGATACTTACAACCTTTCCTTCTACTTTAGCCATCAACTAGCAAACCAGCTAGCAAGCTACCAACACCTCCATTAAAAACAGGGTGACCAGACGTTCACTTTTTCTCTGACATGTCTGACATTCTTTTTTGGGTTTTTTTGGGATTTTGCAATGATTTCACGTCAGCACTCATTCTGTGTGCAGATTTCTTTCTGCTTTAAACACAACTGTTTAAGCCCCACTTTCTCACCACCACCACTGGTCTGCATGTACCTGCATCTACATCAGCCATTGGTCCAACTGCTTCCCACCACAGCCGCTTGACCACAGCCTGTGGTCCAGACTGTGTCCCCAGTATCCTCTTTTTTGAAAACCAAAATACAGTCACTCTAAAATTAACAAATAAAAATAAAATGTGCTAATTTAATGTTTTCTAATGATTACATTTATCTGTTTCTTTTTAACTTTTTGGAGAAGGTTCTTTAGTTTCCTCTACTGACCAGCAGTGTCCGCTGCATTAATATGGTTGGGGACGCTAACATGCTAATGTCTTGTGTTTCCTCAGTAACCACAACGTTACCTCCAGGCTCCGGCCATGCCAGAAGATGCAATGACACAGAGAAGGGATACTGCGTCAACGATGGCGAGTGCTACTTCATACATGGTATAAATCAGCTGTCCTGCAAGTGAGTTCCTTCCCTTACCCTCCCTTCTCCTGTCCCACTCTAACGTTACGACAGCCCACTTCTTTGATTCTAGCTAATGGCATCCCACACTGTTCAACCATCATGTCTCTCTTTCTTTCTGTTTACGTCTCTTTCTGTTTCTTTCTTCAGTTTACATTTAGTCATCTGCCATTGTAAATGAATAGTAATTGGTCTGTTTATCACACTCGCTGATGTGCTGTGTATTTTTACCTCAGATTCCACTTTTAGAACATAAACCAGAATAGAATTTCTGCATATAAATACACATGTAGCCGTTTTTAGCCAGCTGCTTCAAATGCTGGCTCTTCTGAATGTTGTAGGGATTTTCTGAGGATTATTAAGAAGAAGTCCCACTTGTTAAATCCATTGCTGTGTTTGGTGTACACATCCTCTTCAGCACAAGCCAAATGGTATCCATCAAACCATCCATCTTATTCTATTTAGCCAAGACTCCTCTCTCTCTCACTTTCTCTCTCTCTCTCCACTGTGGGTCTTTAGCAGTACCCCTCCGTTCTCCCCCTAATCTCCAGCTTGTTTGGGGCGCAGCAGGTTGACTCATTGGTGCAGATGTTGATGAGTGTGATTTGTCTATTTCTCTGCGTGATGTGCTTGGGGAAGAAAAGATGGGCATCTTGCCCCATGCTGACATGCTGCATTTAGCGTGCTAGAGGGAAGCACACGTCAGACCACTCCAAAATGCCATGTCATGCTGGTTTAGAGCTGGTGCAAATATTTACGTGAGGCTGAGGCCTCCCACAAGGTAAATAGGGCTGTTGCTTACATTTCAATTTGGGCTGGGGTTGGGGATTTAAGGGGGTTAGGCAGTTTTTTTGCACTGATGCTTTTAGGATCACTGAGGACATTTTTGTTATAAGGCCAAAAAAACATTTTGACCCTCATTATGAAAACAATCTATAGCTGACTAAGGGGATCAAGTAGCTTACGCTGCGCCGGAAGATGAATGAAGTCCCTGGGCTAGATCCAGAAGCACATATGTAGATGTATGTATATGCATGCAGTCAATATTCAGAATGTGCCATATGGAGGTCCATGCACACATTTTTGTAGCTGCTTGTTGATGTGTTTTGGCGGGAGAGCTCTTAGAAATGAAGGGGCTGTGTTTTTTTTACAGCCTTAGACCATTTTCAGCCCAGCTGCAATCTGTGCGTATATGTGTGTTTGTGTGTGTGTGTGTGTGTGTTTGTGTGCTTGTGTTGGTCACTGGAATACTGCTCGGCAAGCAGGCTGCGAGGACATGGCTGCAACAGCCATTCAATAAGCTGTGTACAAATTGGAGGGAGCAATAACTCAATTGGTGCAGCTAATTCACTCACGGGCGAGGCACGGGTCCAGAAAAGTCAGATAATGCAGTCGAGGCCCACAGGGAATTGTTGCCCCAAAGCCATCTCATTCAATATAGGCCAGGCTTCCATGGGTATTACTCACCGGCCGAACAAGTCCGGCAGACAGTCTTGCCTCATATTTTTGCCCTGGCTTCTTTCACAGAGAAAGCGTTGAGTAACAGATGACCCCAGCAGTAATTATTTGTCTGCTCTGAAGGTGGAGATGTGTATTTCATGATGTAGCATGTTGAGGCTGCCACACATGGCACATGGACAGTATTGTCACATTGTGTGAAGATAGGAGTCGATGATGGAGGAGATTCATGGCCCGCCACATGAGGATGGATCGCACAGCCCATCTGATGTGAATGGAGCACTTATTCTGCAGAATTCTGAATTAAAGTTAACAAAAGAATTGGGCTGCTTATGGATTAATCTGTGACCCCCCCATTAACGAACTACATGGAAAAATACCTGAAGTTCACCGCATTCAGTGGCTCGTAACTATCACTTGTTTAAAGGAGCAAACATAGTCATCTCCAGCTCGTTCCATTGTCTGCTGCTTAGCAACTACATTAACACTGCATTTTGGTCCACATTCAGCTGACGTTAGTGACCTATGATGTTTACTGCAAATTAACTCAAAATTACGCTTGAATTCCACTTTGCGATTTGGACCCTCAGGGAAAAATAGCCGACATACTCATTAGTCCCCCGAAACATAAACAGGGAGCTACAGTCACAGTATGTGTCATAATTTCATGATGATTGGAATAGAAATGCAATAGAAATAGAAATGATCCAAAATGACTTGAAATGAAATATTTTAATCCTGACTTCCATTTGAAAGTTAGGAACGTTTTTTCCTCTTCCTATAAAGTTGCTATTTTTGAAGGTAGAAGATTTTTGTGTGACAGCAGCTATATATAGCTCACCTTAGATATAGCCATTTTGCTTTACATTACACTCAAAATAAAGATGGTACAAAGATGGTTCTTTACCATAGAGTGGTTCCATTAACTAGATATGTGAGGAACCTTAAAGATTTAACAAACCTTCACTTGATATGTTGGTTCTTTACCAATTTAAAAGATCTTCACAGTCACAGATCTCTTGTACAGACAAGCTTCTTTTTGGAACCAAATGTGGCCATGTAGTGTAGACAAAGTATAAGCTGATTGTTTCCCAAAAACGATTATTTAATTTATTTGCTATTAAGTAAACAAATACTATTTGAGTGTTAAGATGTGATAAGCTTGGTATATAGTATATCTGTGATATATTTGTTTATATTTGAGCTGGAAATGCTTATGTTGCTGGTAAAAGAAAACTGCTCTGCACTCTTCAGAGCCATGTCCAGGGGTAGGAACTCCAGCCACTTTAACCCCAGCTGCGTAATTTCCCATTCTGATTGCAGCAGACTGTCTGCAGGTCTTGTTAGTGCATGGTGTGTGTGTGCTGGCAGAATGATTAAAGAATGTGATTGAATTGGAGTGGGAGAGTCAGAGACAGGACACAGCTGAATCAGAGCTCTCTCTTTCTCTCTTTTTCTATCTCTCTCTCTCTGGTCCAGGAAAGACGGCTCCTTGTTTCTGGGTCAGGATGCTACTCCTCTTGTCTTTTTACAATGTTCACTGTCCACAGTGTTAAAGTGACCCAGAGCATGTGAAGGATTTTGTTCTCTGTCGCCCCCTCTCTCTTTCTCTCTCTTCCTCCATGAGAGCACTGCATTAAGTACTTTCTCGGATAGAGCCTGAATGTGGAGACTGCATGACCTCTCATATATCTTTTAATTCCCACCTCTGGGGAAAGAATCGGATTCATAAAGAAAGTCCTTAACTGCAAACCAAATCAACAAACTACAAAAATGCAGCTTGAAGCTGATTTTGTAAAGAACTTTTAAATTGGTAAAGAGCTTTTGCATGTAATGATGGTCCTTTCGACCTTTAAGAGGTTTTCTCACTCACACATCTATATTATAGTCAATGGGTCTTATTCACCAACCTTCGATAAGAAGAATTCACTGACACTTTTCACAAAGATTCAGAACTATCCTATATGGGATTTCATCAGTTTACAAGTACAATGGGATCCAGCATGGTTCTTTATGAAACCAGAACTGTTTCTTCTATGGCAGGCCACTGCCATCAACTGCCAAGGCTGTTGATGAGACAAACAAGCATCATAAAAAAAGAACCATCCAGTGAACCCTTCTCAAAGCCTTAGCCATCTAAACTAGACCAGGATTCTCTCTCTAAACAAACTCCAGACTTTACCTTACCTTTAACTCCTGTAACCGAAGAGGGCAAGGGTAACCTACTAGATCCTGGGACAACAGAATGTTTACACAGACACAATGTGGACCGACTGCATCCAGACTGCCAGGCAGGCCAAGAAAGTGCTTGACCCTCATTCAGAGATGAAGAGAAGAAGGTTCCGGTGGGAATTGAATGTGGAGGGCAGGCCAGCATCTCAGAGGCGCTTGGGCTGATGGAGAAACACACATGTGCACACATGTTGGTTGTCTCATCTGGTGTGCTTTAAGAGGATTACATTGTTTCCATGATCTCTGGCCCTTTCGGGCACATACCTGTTGCTTAAACCATGTCTGCACTGCAGAGGGGGAGTAGTACTACCATAGCTTGCACTCCCAAACTGCTCACCTCATCCCCTTTAGACTGTGTGTGTGTGTGTGTGTGTTTGTGTGTGTGTGTAATGCTTGCAATGTGGCCTAAGTTCAGAACTAAGAGCTCTCCCCTCCCTTGACTCTAGGCAGTCTCTACTACATATGGACAGTGCAAGCAGTTAGTGTGCCAGGCTGTGACATGGCTCTAGAGAAGTGCTTGATTTAGCTGACAAGAAGGAGCAATACCTCATAAGGGGAAATAGAAAGGTTACCTCATGTCGACTTCATAGGCTTTACTGAAAACCAACTATCTTTACAGCTCATATGGGTCACGCTATTAGTTTTGAAAAGTTGTCCTGAAGTACCCCTGAACTTAGAGCTGCATGATGACTATGGAATCAGTTCTGTATGGGCAGACAAAGGTCATGGGCAACACAGGGATGACCTACTTAATATTGGTCTGGTGATGCTAATGTTATAGCTGATGTGGTGTGTATACAGCATCTTACTGTAATGTTTCTTCTGAGCCGGTTTAATGACTTATTTTCTGAATATCTTGACCTAGTTTGCCATAATGACTTCATACAAGATTTCGACCTATTTTGCCAATGTAATGACTTATTTCCACAAGCTTTTGAAAATATTACTTTCTTTATTACTTGAACATCTTGTTTTGTGACGAGTTTTCTCAAAATAATGAAAATCACCACACCTAGAAAACATTCTGCAAATATTCACAAAACATTACCTACATTGGACAGATTTTTGGGTTTGACCTATATATTTCTTTTACATCAGATGTAAACATTTGATTTAACATTTGTAAATATAACGTGTCCTTTATCAAGGTAATTTTGAAATTTTGAAAAACGTTTGAAAAATGTTTCTTTTGACATTGCTATCTGTATCTGCATGGCCCAAAATACCCAAATCAGTGCATTCATACCTGACCCTGCACATTTAAGCATTGTCCATGCTCTAAAATGCTCACTTCATCTTAGAAAGAGCTTGAATTAGTCAGCTAGTTGGATGAGGTGAGGTGAAAAAAAAGAACAAGAACAAGGTTGGAAACCACTGCTTTAGAACAGCTAAGAAACATGCTGTAGGTCTCATCCTTAGCTTTTTTTATCATCCCATAAAGTCTTGGACCATTTGAAGTCTTTGCATGTGGGTCCCATGATATGTATCACGTGTTAATCCCTCACATCTCCTGAGCGTGCCCCTTGAGGTGCAGGGCACTAGTTACAAGGTCCTGGGAGAGGTTTGCTGGACGGTAAGTGGAGCTGCAGACTCTTCCAGCCCTCTAGCTCCTCCAGCTACAAGAGGAGGAGGTGCAGCAGATCTCCGAGTGATGAGAGATAATATGCCTGTTCTCTGTTTGTCCTGCAGATTGAAGGGGGTAAGGCACCATTCATCAACAGCAGCTGACTGTGGCTGCACTGACTGAGTTAACGGAATTAGTACTGTGAAAACATTAGCCCCATAATGCTCATTATGCACTGATGAGCGCTAATTTGTTTACTGGAATAACATGAATAAGCATAATTGGCCATCAAAGCCATGAATGAAAATCACGTCCTGTATCCGACATGGCTGCGCTTTGCCTCAGCTTTGCGTGCCTCACTTTGATTCTACACAGAAATTCTGGCATATTGCTCCAGATTGTTACATTCTACATGTTGCTGCGAGTATTAAACAAATAATAGCCAACAAATTGATTCTGTATTGGATTAGCCTGCAACCCCCTTCAGCATGCAGGACTGTCAGTGTGTGAGAGCAGATAAGGGCCAAACTGTATAATTTGTGTGTGTGCGTTTTGTCATCTTGTCCCCGTCTCCTTCCCCCCAGATGTCCGCCTGGATACTTCGGGCCACGGTGCTTGCAGCCAGAGCCCCTGCGGCTGCGCATGCCCAAACCTACTGAAAGTATGTTGATATGACGCAGCTTCACACAGAGGAGCGGTGTCTCGCTGGTACTACTGCTTTCCCCCTAATCCTCTGGGCCTTCTCAGCCCAGGACAGATGTAATGGTGCTACCAGTGGGACACTTCTGCCTCTGCTGTCCATAGTGCTACTTTTGTTCTAATTTCATGTTCTCTCTGCTTTCTCTCTCTTTTTTTTTTCTTCTGTCCCTTCTTTTTTGAGTTTCTTCTCTCTTCTCACTTATTCCTTCATCTTCTTCTGGTTCCTCCTATCCCTCCCTCCTTTCTATGGTTTTGTTTCCTTCCACTAGGTGTCCAAATGACTTTACTGGCGATCGCTGTCAAACCTACGTTATGGCCAGTTTCTACCGTATGTCCATTTCTTCTTCTGTCTGTCAGTGTTGCATGCTGGAGCTAGAGCTGGTGTGAGGAATGAGCTCCTTTGTTGATGGTGGATGTTCTAACAAGCTCGAATCAGTGTGTCGCCCCATTCGGTTACAGATTCACCCCCCGTATCTGATCGTTTACCTAAGCATTTTGTCAACTAAACGTCAAACTGTATCATTCGTTAACATCATAGATCATGTGCATGGTCCCTAATGAGACTGCATGTGTCTCAGTCAAAGTGAATCCGCTACTGTAATGCTAGACCATTATTAGATGCATCTATCTGATGTACTGTATGCAGTGCTGGATACCAAAAATGTGTAACACCTTCGCACTGTCTAAAAATGTATTCAAACAAATAACAAATCCTTACTAACTGCAAACGTAATATCGTATGTTATGTGTGATATCAGACTAAAAAAAACAGTGATGCAATTTACTAGGAACTGGTCAGTTATTAATACGTAACACAGTTGTGACAGTTTATGATTAATCAGTGTGTTAACATTAACTCTTACAAATGCCTTGACATCATTAACAATACTTCATTAACAGTGTATGTAAAACTATTCTGAACAGTCACTCAAAAAAACACACACAGGCAGGTCTGTTAAATATATATATATATTTATGATAAAGTCACTGATTATAGAACATTCTTTGAATTAACTCATTTTAGTTCTCAAAAACTCACTTTTTTGTACTAGTTTTAGAAATCCACCATGGAGGGCTATGCTGTTAATAGGATTCAAACTTATGATCATCTGTCTCTTGGTAAGCAGGCAGTTAGTCAGTTGTGCCACTCTAGAGCTGTCATTTCACAGCTCTAAAGTGGCACAATGGTCTAACTACCTGCTCATCAAGTGTAAGGAGATCCCAAGTCCCAAGTTCAAGTCCCAGAAAGGGCTCAGCACTCCATTATCAAAATTCTCCCTGTCTGGGGATATCATGTGATGGGGGGAGTTCTAACCTGCAGATGGGAATAAACAGTAAAGAAATTGAGGTCGAAAAACACAGACTAAACATTTTACACAATATTTAATCAATTTGAGCTGTGGCTCATTCACTAAGCTTTTTCATTTGTCTTAACTAAATATGTAATATTGACCAAACCGAGATGCAGAACTAAATAATGTGGGTTAGGAGAACACTCTGTAATCAGTTACTTTATCATTTTAAGATTTTAATTTTAAATAGTTTTTACATTGAATCCATAAAACAGCTCAATCAGAGCTTTACAACTATGAATTGTCCATTGTGCATGGCTAAAGCCCTCTGCAAACCACACATAATCACATTCTGTAGGAAACCTACCACCTCAAGTTCAGACATGAGCCCTGGACAATGCTGTTCTCGTCACTAGCTTGAGCAAATATGCCTGTGTTGTCACTGTCATCCCACCTATACAAAGAAACTCATCGATGTGTGTCTAATTGCTGCCAATTAGGCATGATCCATAAGCAAAAGATTTTTAGCGGTTGGAAATTACATTTGAAAGGACCATGACAGCTCTTTTTTTCATGCTCACGAACCATAAGCATTGAATGATAGTTCAGATGAGACTCAGACATAATTGGCCAAAAGAGTAGAATCGTGTCTCTGGACGTCAGTTTAGCTAGATGGATCCAAACATGCAAAGTAAGAGAATTTTAACATAGCTTTAACTTCTCAAATGAATTTACACACAAAACACAATTGTTACTTTTATTAGCTCAGATATGCTTCAGGGAAATACCTCATGGACCCACCCCCCTCACTCCTGCCCTCTGTGGTTCCTAGATCCTCCTCTTAATTATGCCATGGTGAAGTAACTCCTCTTCCCCTGGGGTAACATGCTTTAACCCCGCTACTTGCCGACATCCCTACCGTACATGTCCATCAACTATGGAATTACACCCAGATTAAGGGGAGGCGAGGAACGGCTTGGGTCTGACAGTTTGTGGCCCTGGGCTATTGGCTCCTACCTATGGCCGCCCTTCTCGCTGAACCAGGCCTTTGTGCTCCTGTCAGCGTTGCTATGCTGGCACTGTTTACGTTTCAACATGACCCCTGTGTTAACACGTGTTTATTTGCGAAAGGACAGCAGATAAATCACCGCCAGGATAGGATGTAAACATAATCCCGCGAGGACGAGGAGCTTACAGAGATGAACGTGCTTCAGAACAGATTTCCTCTCCAAATAAAAGAATAAAGGAGGTGTAATTTATGAGATGTTGTTAAGGAGGCGCTCAAAATGGCACACAGCGAAAAGTATAATTTGACACAGGGCCTATTAACGTGTCATGTTATGTCATGACGTGGGATTTATCACTGCCGAATGGTTACCTTTGTTCAGGTCGCCTATCAAGTCCTTGCACGTCAGAGGTGCGTGGTTTGTTAGTGCTTGCTCTTTCAACAGCCTGGTTTTCTTTCTGTGCGTCGTAGTGTTGTTCAGTTTGGGAGGTCTGGAGAGGAGGATCTTCCAACACGCAGGACACCCACACAGGATTCAGGAACAGTGCAAACACCTTCACCTAAGAGTCCCAAAACACATTCTCTAAATAGCTTCTTAGATATCCGTCAGCATCCATCAAAGCTTTAAGAAATGTTTTTCATGCAAGTTTGCTTCATTTCTGAGTCATTCTGCAATATCGTCACATATTTAAAACAGCTCATATTTCTTTTGAGGAAACTAATGTTGCACATGTAAATATTTAGGACAGTACTAGCCTTGGGAACAATGCCAAACCCCACACTTTTTAATTGCGTGTAGTGATGTCAGCACTTTTTAGACCCTTCAGGTGATGAAAGTATGGAAGAGAAAGCCATTAAATCTGAAATAAAAGAAATCTGCTATTCATACCAAAAAAACTCATGTACCTACAATATTAGTAAATACCTGTCTTGTTTTATTAGTTATTCCTGCTTTAATAAAATGTAAAAGTAAAAAAATTTGCAATACTACAGTCAATATCACACTTGTTTTGTAGTAGAGGAATTATTCAATGAAAAACTCATAATTGCAGACTCAATGCTGTCTATCAATGCATAATGTAAATCAAATCAGTAGTGTTGAAAAGCCTAAGACTTCTTTTTAGAGTTTTGAAAATTGTGATAAATAAAAGTAAGATCATAGATGGCCAACATGTAGTCTGTGGGCTGGAACTGGCATGGTAGAGTTTCAATTCCAGAGCAAGTTCTAATTCGGCATGAGAACTGCCTAAACTCACTAATCCAGTAAGTCATTTTACTGCAGTGCTCAAACTAATATTTATATTGTATTCTACACTGTGTGGAATTCACTAAAACATTCATAGTGATGTCCTTCAGAGAGCACACTGACAAAACTGACACTGTTCATGGGTAGTTTTTTGGAACATGTTTTTATATTCAGATTGTTCAGATTGTTATATTAAAGCTCTGACAGAGGCCGTATGTTAGTGTTAGTCAGTCAGTAACCCAGCTGCCTTTCATCAGTCTAAGAAATTGTCATTTTTTCAGTCATCTAGCCACTGTTCCACTTTAGCTAAAATATGCTAATGATATTTAATTCTTCATTAGCAAGCTAAGAACTTCATGCTTCTTTTCAAAAGATCTGGACCAAGTGTCCAATTTTACAAAAAAAAAAAAAAAAAATCCAGCCTCCATTGACTTTGGCCTGTGTTTAATGTGGCCCATTACCTCAAATGAGTTTGCCACCCCTGAGAATGATTTGGCTGTATTTCTAGGTCATTATTCAAATTGGTGAGATTGACCATGTTAAGGTCATTGTACAAAAAGGCCTTATCTTATCTTATCCACTGAAGTGTTTTCAGAAGACTGGATTTGATCTACTCCTCAAAGGCTTTTGCACAAACTTGTCCATGCCAAGTTCACCCTGCCATTTAAGCAAAAGGCACACACTCAAATTGTAAAGCTGATAAGATCACTTGTAATGAAATAATTTGTATTAAATTAGAAAAGATAGCACTCGTGCTCTGAGATCCCACAGTACATGCAATTCATGGCATATATATATATATATATATATATATATATATATATATATATATATATATATATATATATATATGGATGTATTAACATAACTCTCGATTTCTAAGCATCATGTTCTAATAGATTTTCCAAACATGTTCGACCTGAAACTACCTGAATTATTAAGTGAATGGGTTTAAATATAGCATTGGCTCTCTCAAATGCTAATAGAGCCTCATGCCAGTGGGAGCAGCATGAGGAGAAGGCCTGTGGCAGCACTAGGCAGGAAGACGGAAAATAAGCACACCCTTCGTCTCTGTGTGAGATCTGACTAATGAAACAGAACACACATAGCCAATCAGACATGATGACACTTCCATGTGGAAGGCCCATCTGCATGTCTTAGTCCTCAGTGGCTGTGCAGATGGTTCTGCGGGGAAGAACACGAGAGCCGACACACACCGAATTCTGGATCCTCTGCCACTTCTCGCCATCGCTGACATGGTCCTTTACGCCTGCCTGCCAATTAGAGTCATATCACCACATTAAAAGTCCCAGGAACGAGACAGTCTTGACATCGCTGTGTGGAAGCGTAAATGGCCTGCCGTTTCGGAGAGCCCTCAGGGAGACAATCGCCTCAGATGTACGGAAACACATGTATTTAGGTTGAGGAGGAGACTGCTACTGGTCCCCAGATCACCCTCGCACATTTGGGCTGCCTCAGTCAGCCAGGGCCGTAGAAAAGCATGTTGTCATGACAACGGCAGAGATTTGCCGCAGCTCGTGTTCAGCACATGAAGCTGTCCGGAGAAACGGTTTGGCCCCGGTGCTGCGGCTCATCCACTTCTTCTCCAGCCACCCAGTGGGACTGGATCATTATAATGGATGTTACATCGCTGTGCAGTTCCAAATGGGTCATGTTCAAATCACTCCACTGTGCGCGCCAAAGGAAAAGGGTGGAATATGATTTGTGACTCCATCTGCAGTATTGGTACATCTCTGCAGTGGATCATCAACGCTTTTTTTTATCAGTTAGTGTAATATAATAAGTAATTATAATGAGTGTAGGGCACAGTGTACTACAAATCACTTACAGTAGACTTTGCACAGTAATCAATGAACTTCCTATTCCATTTATAACGACTAATAAATTAACTGTAATTGTACAAAAATAGAGATTTAGAAACTTATGATTTATATCTATCATAAGTTATAACAGTGGTAAATGCTGTCTAATTAAATAGCACAAATGATTTTCTCAGGTGCCCTAGCTGTTAGCATACACATAGACAGTGAATAGATTGAATTATTATAGAGTGAATTATTTATCTTCCTATCCCACCACAAATGCTTTTGCAATGCTGTACAGGTTTTACAGACAGTTAAAAAAACACCCTTCTCTCAAAAGGAATTTTTACATATGCTACTAAAACACCATTTCAGGATGCGTACAATGTGTACTAAATGTAGCTTGACCCTCCTACATATGCATAAATGAATGACCAACCCAGACATACAGAAACCAAACAATTTGACAACAGAATGTTAAAATGTAACCAGTGAAATTTTATTACCTAACCTTTAACCTAACCTTAACCCTAAACATAACCATGGTAGAATGCAAAATTCTTAAAGTTTCTGGATTTTCCAGCCATTAATTCCTTTTTAGAAGCTTCATAACGGAGAAAAACAAAATGCAGTGGCACTGCTTCTTTCTCAGTTCTTCTTCGAGTACATGGCAGGCTGGATTGTGCGTATTTAGCAAAACACAGCCACCAGTGGACAGGAGAGTCTCGTTAACCGTAAAATATGTACAAAATATCAGATGGGAGCTTCTTGTGAACGGCAAAATATGTAGGAATTTCATGGGTATATGTACGCATTTCTGCTTGACAAAACACCTTAATTAGAACTCAAATTTTTATCAAAATACCTAAATGATTTATTTCATTCACATCATTTGTTTAATACTGACGTAAAGGGATAGGTTGGATTAAGCGTCAGTAAGCGTCTAAAAATAAGTAATTAGTAATCTCCCAATGCTGTGTGGCTTTGTGTCGTCCCCCCATCACTGTCTCTAAGTGGCTTGTGGCTTAATTGAGATCTTGATACAGTATATAATAGCACTTGTAATGTTAATGCAATTGGAAAACAGCAAATGTTTTATACTTCATTCAACCCACTAGCTAATGCTTTTAATACGTTTTGATGTTGACATTTAAACAGCTGTTTATATATATATATATATATATATATATATATATAACATTAACACCACCACCTTCCTACCTTTCCTACCTTTTCCTCGATAAAAACAACAGAGATGGCTTAGCCTGACACACGCGCATACACACTTGGTGAATGAGCTGCACTTCAGAAGATAACTTTTATAAACACAGCTCTTGTGTTAGGGACATAGAGCAGAGCAGTCCATATGGAACAGTATTGCTCCACCATCATTTTAATAGCCTTGACAGGTGCGCTGAGATGAAGACTTTGGGTAGGGTGGATGTACAGTATAAAAGTCAAATTGTGTTAATATAGGAAAGTGAAATCCAAACTAACCATCTCTAAAAAAAAGTGCTGCAGATTGACCAGTAACTACTTATGAAAGCATGGTCTCACTAACTGATGCCACACGGTGCACCAGCGTAAACTCTGCTGTTAAAACCGATTGTTCATGTCTGTAATTGTATGCTGCAACTGTAATTGTGCCCCACAGGTAAGAAAAATGCCAAGCGTGCTAAAAAATACACCGTGTATATTAATGTACCTGCATTCCTTGACTGCGCTTGCTTTCGCCTATAGTTGAATTGCCCTGTCTTTAGTGTGAGTTTAACGCCTGACCTAATTACAGTTGTTGTTCTTGTTGACATTAACTGCACACAACAGTGGTCGTTTATTTTAACCTTTAATGCATACAACAGTGATAATACGTATTAACTTTATTTACATAGAAGTGATTGATCATGTTAACTGCATATAATATGTTGTTGCAATCGCGCGAAATCCTTGTATTGTTGCCATTTTCAATTTTTGACATAATCTGAATCTGGCAATTGTTCTTTATGTTTTTTCCTTCTTCTGTAAAGTTGCTATTTTAAAGATACAAGGTATTTGCGTGGGAGCGACAATATGCATACAGACCTAATGTTAATTGTGTTAACAACAGGGTGGGCCATTTATATGGATACACCTAAACAACATGGAAATGGTTGGTGATATTAACTTCCTGTTTGTGGCACATTAGTATATGGGAGGGTGAAAACTTTTCAAGATGGGTGGTGACCATGGCGGCCATTTTGAAGTTGGCCATTTTGGATCCAACTTTAGTTTTTTTCAATGGGAGGAGGGTCATGTGACACATCAAATGTATTGAGAATTTCACAAGAAAAACAATGGTGTGCTTGGTTTGAATAACTTTATTCTTTCATGAGTTATTTACAAGTTTCTGACCACTTATAAAATGTGTTCAAAGTGCTGCCCATTATGTTGGATTGTCAATGCAACATTCTTCCCCCACTCTTCACACACTGATAGCAACAGCGCAGAAGAAATGCTAGCACAGGCTTCCAGTATCTGTAGTTTCAGGTGCTACACATCTCGTATCTTCACAGCATAGACAATTGCCTTCAGATAGTGGGGCCATTCTTTATCAATGGAAACCTCAAGGCCACTGGATGTTTGAAATTGCTACATGATGATGTGTTTCTCTCTTTATGCACTGAAGCTGGCATGTTCCCTGAGTTTTTCCAGCAAGATGGTGCACCACCACATTATGGGTGTCAGGTCCGAGCATTCCTAGGTGAACAGTTTCCTGGAAAGTGGATTGGTCATCGTGGGCCAGTTGAATGGCCCCCAAGGTCTCCCGAACTGACCCCCTTAGACTTTTATCTTTGGGTTCATCTGAAGGCAATTGTCTATGCTGTGAAGATACGAGATGTGCAGCACCTGAAATTACGGATACTGGAAGCCTGTGCTAGCATTTCTTCTGCGCTGTTGCTATCAGTGTGTGAAGAGTAGGGGAAGAGTGTTGCATTGACAATCCAACACAATGGGCAGCACTTTGAACACATTTTATAAGTGATCAGAAACTTGTAAATAACTCATGAAAGAATAAAGTTATGTTAAAACAAAAAATTGTTTTTCTTGTCAAATTCTCAATACGTTTGATGTGTCACATGACCCTCCTCCCATTGAAAAAACTAAAGTTGGATCCAAAATGGCTGACTTCAAAATGGCCACCATGGTCACCACCCATCTTGAAAAGTTTTCCCCCTCCCATATACTAATGTGCCACAAACAGGAAGTAAAATCACCAACCATTCCCATTTTATTTAGGTGTATCCATATAAATAGCCCACCCTGTACAGTAACTACAATAACTTATGAAAACTAACCACGCTGCATTAAAAAAATTAAAATGAAAAAATATTTGTCGCTAAACAATTCTGAAACCCAGCTACCTGACTTACAGTGTGTATGATGATGATTTCCCCCCATATTGCCCCATGGTCTTCTCTCCTACCTGTTAATCCAGAAATGCGTTCTAGCCTATAGG